>NW_028186501.1:1087711-1138602 GCF_003343005.1 Rhea americana
GCCTGGAGTGGTCTGACACACTTTGAACTGCCACATAAACAGCCCACTGGCCTGATGAATCATTATTGCTTTATAGATTTGCACGTTCACTTCTACATTTATTTGAACAAAAACCACAGAGATTTTCTTGGCGTCTTCTAATGCTGATCTGCTTCTCACTGCATTCTAACCATGCACTTTATCAACTTAAGTGCAACCAACCAAATCCAGAGGATTCATAATAGGATTATCTGTGGCTTTAACATAAGAAGCACTCTCACATGTTAAAAGCCATGGAAATGTTGTTATTTGGTAAGTATGGCATATATCAATCATACTGAGTGGAGACTGCCAGTGGCCAACCAGCAAATATTGTCGTATTGTGGAAACTGGCCAAGACTTTTTGCAAAACACTTACCTGAAGTTAGCCTACATGTACATTCTCATTGGTTGAAGTTTAGGTACTGAACTGAGAAGTTAAGTGGACCGGCTCACCCTTTAGAGGTGCCTACATCTCTACATTGACTATAAACTGATCTGAGAATGGCTAAATTTTTAATTTAGATGCCTTAGGTAGAATGAAACCAGCTATGTCCTCTTACTTCAGCTGTTTGAATGCAGATTTGGGATACCAGCTCTTAGACACCTGCTTTGGAAAAAACTTGTTTTAAAATGCATCTTTCAGAGTTCCCATTGAGGAGTTAAGATTGTTGTGATTCCAGAAACAATTTGGGACAGACAAAAACAGGCTAGAGCATGGTCTGCTCCCTACCCAGAGCTGTGCCTCTTTGTCCTCTGGCATCCACATCTGTTTGTGATAGGGATGGACTCATTCACAAATGATTTGGTTCAATTTTAATTTATTCGCTGTAATCATTAACAGCAATTTCTAATTAGAATGAAATCCACTGATGGATGATAATAGCTGTCCAGAATTGAAATGGATACTTACTGAAATCTTTAGTTCAATCCTTGTTAAAATGTCAGTGATTGCCAATTAAAAAAAAAATTATAAAGATTGTTGTAGTATAAATTACAGTAAAATCCTAATTTGGCTAACTTAGGACAAAATACATTGGAAGATAAATTTCAGGCTATGACTTGGACAGTTTTGGTCACATGAGAAACATCATTTGATTTTAAGAAAGGAGAAAATTGAAAGAAAGAACAGACTGTTTTTTCCACACAAGTTTTATTTCAGTGTACATCAGATCCTGTTTTTATAACTTACTAATGATAAATTGATCTCAGGAGATATTAACTCCATATTTACAGAGTGTTTAGACATGCTGGGGGCTGTTTTAAATGTACCAGCTGCTCAGTGCTGATTTAAGTACACAGATGTTCTTATTAGCATAACATTCAAATTCGATGCCCTTCTTATCTGCCTCCTCCAAATGCACAAAAACCAGCAGCAGCAGAAACACAGGAGATTTGTGCAAGAGGAAGCCCCTTTTCCCTCTGGAATCTTCTCATGGGGTGAATTTGCAGCAAATTACAGCCAAATAATCCTGTAGTATTTTGGGGGGTTCTTTGCTTATGTAGGTCTCCGTGCGAAGAGCTGTGTGGTAGCGATGTTGCAGGTGATATGGTAGAGCTGAATCAGGATGGGAGCTGCCAGGGTGCCACTCTGCACTGCTGGCTCGCAGCGCAAGGTGCCAGGGTCAGCCCAGCGTCTGTGGGTGCCGGCRGCAGGTGAGGAAGGGTCTGCGGGGCCAGGAGACCTGCGCGAGCAGCACCGCCTTTGTGGGCTCAAAGCTCAGTAACCATTTGGGACTACTCCAGCRGCTTCCCTGCCTGAAGCCCCTACAGCTCTGCCTAAGGGAAGCATCCTTGCCTGTTGGCATACGCCAGCCCTATGTATGGTTAACACTGATCAAGAGTGGCTGCTCTTGCAGGGGAGGGAGGCATTGGCCTGAACTGAGCAGAGCAGGGTGTAAAGAAGGGATTACCGTAACTCAYCAGCATGCTTCCGGGGATGGTGCCTGCATTTCAGTGCTCCTCTTTGGATAGAGGWGGGTGGGGGCTCACTCTGCTAGTACCTGCTGGATGCCAGGTCATTCAGTCCAGTGCTGATAACAGCTCAGGTTAAGCTGCTGATGCCATGGATCGGGGTCATGTTCAACAGAGAGTTTTAGCTTAATCTCTCATGTGGCTAGAAATGATTATATTGTACTCATTGCTTTGATTTAGGCCAGGAAATCAATTAATAATTAAAAGATTCTCGTAAAACTTATTTTGAGAAAATGATTGTGGCTTATCTATAAATGGACACTGTTCTGTTTGCATGGTTACATCTTGCTGTGCTTTCCTTTGCAGTGCTTTCTTCCATTTTCTTGCCCTTGTTTGTATATCTGAGGCATGAGCTCTGATGGGAAGTAGTGTTAGTGGTCTTTGAAGTAAAGGTACTGTATATAATGACAGCAGATTGGTGTCCAGCACCATGAATTGCATGTTAGAGAAATGTGCCTGAATCATAATTCAGGACTGGATTACACTCAAAAACTTCTGAAAAGGTCAAATCCAAATCCAGAGTAACCCTTTTCTGATATATTTTAATGTTCTGGGAAAGTTTGTCCATGTCTTATGTAATAAAGCAGCGTAGACTTATTTACAACTTTCTTGGATAATCTCAGAATTTTCTCAGATTTTTGTAGTAATCTTCAAAGTTAGGGAAGTTAACTTTTCTTTCCCTTATTGTGTATTGTATATCTCATCTGAAGGGATGTAAAGCCATTATATGAAAGAGCTGTTCTGTTTAGGTAACAGAGATAACAGAAGAATCCATATATCCTCATTTTTGGTTTTTTCTTTCAATTCCTACGTTGTTTTCCACAGGAAAAACATTTTTAGATTATTTTCAGTCTAATTGTGAAGAGGAATTTTATGTAATTTCACCTGGAAGTCTCCAGTAATGAGATTTTCAGCTCAGTCTCCTGCCTTCAGCAGGCTTCCATGGTCCAACAAAGACCCAATCTTGGAGTGGGCATGTGGGTTCTGATTGCTAGTTTTTGCTTTCAATTGTCTTTTCACTCTGCTTTATGACCATTAACCAGTTTGGGTCCTTAGCCATTTTATGACTGAGTTGTTCTGTGATTTTCCACATACGTATTTCTCTGCTTCATTTTTTTCTTAAAGCAACTTTGAGCAGTATTCTGTAGCATGTGGTACCTGCCTTTTGATAACTTGTGATTTTTAAACTATGTGCTTTCAATAACTGCAAAGATTAACTAAAAAGAACAGGACCATATGAGGAACACAGAAAGGGAGGACTGTTGTACCCCCATAAGAAACATGCAGCTACCCTGTAGAAATAAAAAGTAATGACAAGAACAGAACTGGAAATAACTTAAAAGTCAAATTGATATATCACAAAAGATGAGAAGAATAATACAAAGAAAATGTGAAAGGCTCAAGAAGGAGCCTAGGCACTGTGTTACAGACAGAAGTCTTTACCACCCCCTGCAGAGACAATCAAGTCTAATTAGAACATTAGTACAGCTGAAGACTTCCAGCAAAAGAGTCCCTGGAGCAGATAACACCTAGTAACTAGAGCATCACTGGCACCATGCTCCAAAACACCCTCCTCTATTGCAGAAATGAATAAAAGGGTCATAAATAGAAGAGAAGACATTTTTGTCTTGTGACTGCAAATAAGCACCCAGCAGAGCTGTTAAAAGTTGCTTGCTGAAGAGAAAAATATGATTCTTCCAGTTTTATGGGCCATGTTCGAATAGCTCTTACTCCTATGTCATAAATCCAATTTTCACGTAGATGAAATGGGAGGCCATCACAGGTTCTGCTGAATAATGCACTGTGCTGTCATGCCCCTGCTGCATGATGTACCCTGAATTAGTCCTTCTCTTCTCTCTCCTATGTCTTTGCAGTGCAGTAGCATCCACTGCTACAGTGATAGCTGGTAATACTGCAACATATATCACCTCAAATACTTGGATTTACAGCAATATTTCCAGTGTTAAGGATAAGAAACACCACAAATTCTAATACAGACGTTCACTTGGGGGACTCGGTAGGAGGGAGGAGGAGGCATGTGAGGCCAGAAGCCATTCCAAACAACAACTAAAACATATTTCCATGCGGAAGTAAGAGTAACAAAACATTACGTAGTAAAATTTGAATGTCTGTCAAATTAAGTGATACTCGGAAGACTCAAGTTAAAGCTTTTGTTTCCTCCATACGTACCATTGCAAGGGTTCCTTGCAATTAGAGTTCTTTAACACAGCCACTAGTTCAAGGTAATAGGAATTGAATTAGAAGGAAAATGTTAAGAAAGAAAAAATCATTCTTGGACATTTTTTCTTATACAGTTCAGGTACTCTTCTTGATTATATTTGCCACAATAAGGCACCAAAGGCTATATTAATGAAAAAACAAAAACAGTATCAGTGGAGTATGCAAGTTCCTTTTGGATTCCTTTTGGAATTCTTTGAGGTAAAGAATGCTATGTGCACTTAAGTGAAAGAGCAGTTGCTTTGAATATTACTACTTTTGCCAGCTTAAAAAAAAAGAGAGAAGCATTTTTATTATTAATACTATGTCTTCTGGTCAGCCTTTGGCTCATATAGCAGTGGCAGCCAGTGGTATTGCTGCAAATTCAGCTATGCTCTGCTTTGAAAAGAGACTGGCCAGCGTACTTCATTCCTGCAATATTTTTTCATATTTTGTGCGTGTACTTCCTTGATCCTGTAGTGGAGCTGAATAATTTCCAAACTGTCCAGCCCTGAGTTACCCAACAGAAATCTTTATATATCTGTCAATGCATCAATGGTGGGAATCAATGAAAGGCCATAGGCAGGTTAGTGGAGTCAGAGCAGTAACGTGCATTTTACTGGGTACAATTACTGCCTGAAACAATGACTTCAGAATATACTAGGCTGAAATTTCGTGATTCCCAGCTTGTAAACCTGCCCCACCATGTAAGCTGGTGAGTGGAGGCCTCCACAGAACAGCCAGAATTTACCACCAGCATTACCTGTGCACACCAGGGCAGCTGTTTTCTACGTGACCAGTCAGTCAGTGCCTGAGCAAAGCTCCAAGACAGTGCTGTTGCCTGAGGGCAATCACTCATTTCAAGAGTCTGTTAAAATGTGAATGGAAAGCTGAGTCTCAGAACTGTTAAAATAGGTGGCTGAATCGGCTATGCATCAGTACTTGCATGGTTGAGACGGGGGAGCAGTATCCCTGATTTTTGAGAGGAAGAGGCTTGATTGGCCTTCGTTTGTTTTCTGCATTTTTACATAAACGCATGGATTTCTTTTGTAACTTTTTAAACTAAACTTGAAAAAAAAGCTTATTGTGGAGTTTAAGCTAAAASTAAACTACACAATCAGTAGTGGCTTAAGCGGTATCTAATTCCTTGAGAAGAAGCCTGAGAGATACAGCTCTGTTAGGGATATGGTCACTGTAATACCTCTGTGGAAAAGTGAAGTAGAAAGCAGATATTAAGTGTCTGTCACAAGTAGGACATTCCTCATCAATTGCACAAATATATCAATGTGTTTGTGCAATTATGGCAAAATGCTTGTGTTCAAATGCTAGAGTAAATCTAGGGATCCTCCTGGACTTCTGACTGCTTGCTACACTTCTGTGTAACTGCTGCTTTGCAAAATGTGTTTTTTCCAGGTGTAGTGCTAAACACTGATTCCCTTCTTTGTGAAAATTAGTGGTCTATTTGGTCTCTCAAGTGATCTGAATTTGCTGAGCTTACAGTGTTTGGGAGTAACTGATCTTGCGTCTTACTGATTTGCAAGAACATTTGAATATTTTAAATGTGAAATATGCTCTACAAGAGAACTTAGTGCCACATGGAGAAAGCTGTGTGTCATGATTAGCGCTAAATGAGAAGAAATGCCACCGAGTGTTACATGTTCAGAGTAAATGACCCAAATTAGTTGATGTAGTAAGATAGTACTCTGAAGGTGTTCCTCACTATATTTAGAACAGAAGAAAAGATAAAATTTCCAATGAAATTACTCTCCTATATACATAAGAAATGGAATCGCATATGGGTTAGCACAGACATCAAACTATGCTTATTTTTTTAAAATTATTTTTTTTATCTTCCAGATTTTTCTAAGTGTTTATGAAATGAGACAGGCTTTCCATGGGCACTTCATGATGGCCAATTTGAGAAGTTAATTAGAGAGAAGATGGGGTTGTGCTAGCATTGCAGTCAGTGTGAATTTAATCCCTTGGTTTAACAGAAACAGGGCTGGACCTCTTTTTTTTTTATTCTGCATATTCTGGAAGTATTTGCTTCTGGCCTGCATGTTTGCATTCCTGTTAATGATGTTCGTTCTGTAAAACTTGTTCATGCCGTGACAGCTGATGCTCTATCATGTTTTGCTGGGTGCAGTCAGTGAGTATCTTCCTGGATGTTGGTTTCATCATTTAAAACACTTCAAGGGAGGACATAAAAAAAGACACCTCTATTTTTCTTATTTGTGCTCTCCTACTGAATTAATATTCTTCTCTCATATGTGAAGAACAAAACTTGTGTGGGTGGAAATCACTGATTTGGGGTGGTTTCCTTTGACCTCATGTGAACCAGGACTTCACTCAGGACTGGAATACTCTTGTTCCTCAAGTCATTTTTACTAGTTCACAGTTTTGAAGCAGTGATACCTGATTTAAATTTCTAAAAATGAAATCAAGCTGATTAAAGGCAAGCTACCTTTATTTGTGAGACTTTGCAGAGATTTAATCACTTTGCAGAGAGATCTGTTTAACTGCCTGCTGTTCTGTGCTTTACAGTTCAGTGCTGAATATAAAACAAGTTCTGCTAAAATGAGAGTGAGCTTGAATGCTTTAGAATTGAATCATATGTGAAACAGATAGCTAAAAATAAACCTGTAGAGATTCCTGGAAGCAACATAGTGATGTGGGTGAGAGAGAGAGGTAGGAAATACTTTCTGAGATTTCAACTCTTCTCACTCAGTTGGGTTGAAAAATTTAAATTCTAACAATTTTACTGAAACAGTATACAGAACTATCGTTTTAAGTTCTCAATGAGAGTGTTTCATTTAGATTTTACCACATTGTCGTTTTGACACAGTTCATCATTTGAACTTTCTTTAAACCAGAAGTGAGCAACAATTTTTAAATGTAAAGTCACTTCAAGCCAGAAAAATATTTTTGCCCCAAAGTTATAGATGTAAATGGTTTCTCAAAACCTAAATGTCATCATGATAGTGTACTGAACTGATACTATCCAATAATAAAACATTTTGTTGCAGTAGTGAGTTGTGAACATAAACTTAACTACCTACTCATCGCTTCAGGTGATGACTTAAAAAGACTTCAATCCAGGTTTAATCTAAAGATTGATTTTATCCATACTTCTTACAAGCCTGAAAAATTTATTGTCTCCCATGTTTCCTATAATTTGCCTAATTTCTGAAAGAGGATTGGAGTGTAGTCCCTCAGACTTCTGTAAAAAGTAATCTGATGCCCCTGTTCAAGATAAAGCTGGGTCTACGCTAGAAACTCAAGTTGTGAGTGACACAAATTACTGTGTTAATGGAGCAAGCACTTTGACCAGTTCTTTGGCTCCATTTCATGCATTTGTCAGCGGAAGATGCGCTACTTTGTAGTAAGAAGTTTGGGCATATCTGAACAGCTGTAGGCTGCGAATTATGCACTTGTGTAGTAGACTTGCAAACTATGCAGGCTGTATTGCTAGAGCCCTCCTGCACCAGCARTTTATCAGGCGAGTGTTACTCATCTTTATGGTTTTATTGAGGTAACAATTTCAGCTGGATATTGACAAGTGCAATCAAATTTCTGTGTGGATGATTGCTAAGGGCCATTTTGTATCATGGTGGTATAGACCAGGAACAGTACTTCTATAAATGTTTTATGCTGTCTAGATTGCTATTCCATATAGAGACTAATGAAAATGTGGACTAGTAAATTGTACCATAGTCATGTCGCAGTTCCTGTCTTCTATTTCTGTTCTCACTTCCCTTCCCTTTGCATGTAGTCCCAGAATTGTCCCCACTCTCATTTCTCTGCCAAGTAAATTATACTTTGTTTCTGTCTATTTATCATATTCTCTTTCTCATTATTAGGACCTCAGGTGCATCTTGGCTAATTGCACTGCCTTACATGACGTAGGTATTTTCATAGATCCAATAAATGCTGTTTATTATTTTACAGGGTCATTTCCAATCTGTTGTATGATTAGTTCCTGGCAGCCTGACTGGAAGCCACTGAAGACTAGATAGCTTYGTGCAAGTTTAATGAAGCAGAAAGTAAGTAGACATACAGTGCAGAAACGAGATCTGCAAAACAAATAAATAAGGTAGAAGAACTTTAATTTCTATACAGGAATGTTATATTTCTGGAAATGCACTTGTATGCCAGTTCAACAAGTGATGCATTAGGTTCATCTCCATAAAGATAAAATTTATCATCTAGCAAGTGATAGGAGACCTTTCATTTCAAGTGAGACAGTCTGCATAATTCAGATGGCATTCTAGATGTTTAAGCTACATATAACACCAAGGCATTTGAAGTGAACCCTGTAGTCCCATATTTCTGAATAACAGAGAAAGCATTCCTTAAATACTGAGAATAATTAAAACTAATGTTTGTATTTGACCACATTACAAAATGATAAGCTGAAGATTTTTTTCCTTTTGGAATGGGGAAACTTTAGATGGCAGTTAGGTCACAGCTCCATAGCAAATTGCTGGGAGTCCATAAACCTAATAGGGATTACACTTTTTTTCTTGCACTGACTACTGAGAAGTGAAGTAGTTTACAATCCTTACATTTCAAATATAATCGTTGCTCAATAAATTAGCCCTCTAACAAGGACAAATTCAGAGCTGTTGCTTCTGGCTCTTTGCAAACTCAGGTAGGCATATGCACATCTAGTGCCTTTATTTCATATTTTGAATGTTTTTTTCACAAACCTAACAGCTACATCTTACTCTTGAAAATGTAAATACAAGCTGGAACACTGATGAAAAGGTGAAAGATTGGCCTTTCCTTCTGCTGTTCTCTTCCCTGTAGTTTCTGCCCAGCACTTCCACACTTCAGGAAAGTTTTCAGCAGACCAGACGCTTTTAGAAAGAAAAGGGCTGGGGAGATCTTAAAGCAGGAGTGGGTCAGCACATGGATATTGATAACTGTCTTTTCACTGATTCCTGTGACTTAGGGCAGTTCTCTCCTACTTCACGTTCTCTGAAAATTTTACTGAATTGTTGATCTTTCTGACACACCTTTGTGAAATAAATGTTTCATTATCCTCTTTTTATGTCAGTGAAACTGAGGCAGTGAGACACAGGACAGAAGGTTATATGGGAGCTCAGATTGGCCAAAAGCTTCCTTTCAGCTGCAGTGCAGAATAGGGTGCAGTGTTACAGTCATTGTCCAGCCCAGAGGTACATACAGATGAGGCTATTGAAAACACATTGCTGAGCAAATTCTCCATCACTCCCGACCTGTGCATTCAGCTACTTTGCTGAAGAGATCAATTTGCTTTACAGCACTGTTGCTCTCTTGAATTATCATCTGACTTCTGCTGGCTGAGTGGAAAAGTGATTTAGTTTTCCAGTTTAAGCACGGCAGATGCGTGTGTGGGAGGGCTGTTACGGAAAGAGGAGGGCGGTTGTTTTTAAGGTGACCAAAAATCTGATCCACCAAATCTAACCTACTCTCAGCACTCCAAAAGTAGTTGCAGAGAGAGCCATCTAGCTTGCTGTTAAAACCTGAGACTACATTGTTCTTACGGCACAGAAACACAACAGGACATGCGGCAGTGAGGCTTTTAATTAGGGCTTCTTGGTGTCATGGGTGTGTGGTGCTGGTAGGTATGTGGCCTTCTGCTTTGGGCAGTAATGAGCTCAGGCGGAGGAGCAGCAGGTTCAGTGCTGCCTGTGGCCATGTTTTGTTATGAAGAACAGCATTCAGCTGCTCAGACCCTACAAAAGCTCCTCCAGAAGTAAATCCCTATATATTCTTACTGCAGAATTTACTAGCAGCARCAGCAGAAAACCAGACTCCTGTCACTGCATTTTGCAGAAAACCTCTTTAACATGTTAATCCTGCTGCAATTCTCTCTCACCTCTGATTAACAGGCATGCCTTCCCCAGGTTTCAGTGGATTTGCACACTGTCTATTTGACCTAAAGTGTGTCTTGCTTTAGCATTCAATCATATATTGTGAAGGCCAGAACCCAGCTTTGAGTTTACCCTAAAAAGTGAAAAGTTATAATGAAAATCGTTGAAGTGTAAGTAAATCTTTCAAGTTCCCATTACAAATACAGAAAAGACCTGTAAGATGCTAGCAGAGGGATTAGGCAGGAGTCAGAGCAGTGCGTGTTTATTTCTTATCCTTTTTTATTTTCTATTCTCCTTCAGCAAGAACATCCAGTTGTGAATGCTTGAGATCTAAGCTTCAATAATTGAAAGGATAATTTGACACAGTAAATATTCAAATACAGTACCTCTCATTAATCAAAAAACTGTTAGAAAAGAACAGTGTGGTCTGTTACTTGTAATGAGTCCTGTCTTGAATTATGCAGGCAAATAACATTCAAAAAAAGTAATTTTATTTCTAGAACAGTGAACCATTGCAGTATGCAGCAGAGTAGGAAGCAGAACTACTCACTGATTTCTAGCTCAGTGTTTCCACTTCTACATCTCTCTTGAACATATATTTCACTTTTTACTAACTTCTATTAGCCTCTCATATACTAGGCATATATATTTCAAACTGTGTGTTGTGTCTCTGTCAAATGCAGAGATAGAACATTATTTAAAACAGAAGCGGTGTACTTCTTTTCAGGTAATGGTAGGTAGTGGAGGAAGTCTGAGGAAAAACAATTATAGATATTTTCCTTCTAGGTTTGCAATGCTACTCAGAAATCTAAATTTCAGCATTACTGGTAACAGCTTATTAATAGAAGAAACCAGTGATCAGGGATCTCGCAATTGAAGAAATGTGATGTACTTTGAATTACTTTGCACAGAACGCAATCTTCAAAAACATTCTCCTCTAAACTTGAAAATTACGGTTTCTGCTTTTGAATTGTTAGATGAAGAAACAAGAAGCAGCGTTTGTGTGACGATTGAAAAAGGGATTTCTAAACAATGTACTGAACGAAAATTTATTACAAACCTAATGCAACAACAAGAAGGCAAATGTACAGAGTTAGGTAAATAGAAAATAGACTCAAAACTAGAAACCACTCTATATTCAGTGGAAAATGACCCAGCGAGGTATCTCTGCACGCTTCGAATTTGTTTCAGTTGAGTCATGACTATATTTCTTAACATTGCTATGTTACATGGTAACAGTGGAATTCATTTTGAAACTGTAATTGATTCTCTCAGAAAATAAGAGCATATGGTTGTGCAGTCGTGGCAACAGATGTCAAGAAATGGTAACCTGGTTTGGAAATTCTGGGAAAGATGCAGAGCATGGTTTGGGTTAACAGTTCAAAGTATGACTTAAGGTCAGAGATCTAGAGATGTTACCTGCTCCGTCTTTCTGCAGCCTTTGAGCAGAAGACACAGCCTGTTTTGTGCAATGTCCTAAGTTGCTTCAGATCACATATGAGAAAGCAAAAAATGGAAGACAGTGTTAAGATTTACTTTGTTTATATTTGTAAAGCAGTTTAAAATCTAATTTTTTTAAAAAAATTCAGTACAGAATCAGCGGTTTCAGGAAGTTGTTTTCTCTCTGACCCTTTTAGCCTTTTCTGGTTTTGCAAATTAAAAGAAGTTTCACAATTAAATTCAATTTCTACTTCAAACAAATAGAATTTATGTTGGGAAGTCATTTCAGATTGTTCAGAAATTGAGCTGTAAATCAATGGCAGCTTCAAAACAAGTTAGTGATGCTGAGAAATTGAGATGAAGTCTGAAGTCATGAATTGATGGAAAGATTTTCAGAATGTCACAGCGAAATCATGCCTTTTACATCAGATCCGAGTACAGTTGTCTATTAAAAGTTGGTGCTTCTCTGATTGGTTCATTTGATAAACATACAAAAAAGGCAGCTGTACAACATGCTCTAAGACCAGACAAATCAGTAGCTATTAAGGACATACCTGATTTTCAAGTATAAGATAAAATCCCACTGAGGGGTTGCCTCCGTGCCTAATGTGAAACATTTGCTTACTTGCCTGGCTTTAGACAGAAGTAAAACTCTCCTATTGCCTGTTTATGAGTAATACAATTAAGTAGAAACCAAACATGAGGAAACAGATCTTAAGGTGTTCTGAGAACCAGCTTCCAGCCCCCAAGAAAACTAAGTATTTGGGGTTGAAGAAGTAGATGGAGATACACAGTTGGTAATCACAAGTAAATAAACCATTAGCAAGGAGCCAGCTGTTCAGCGAGCAGAACAACACAACCTGCAATGGACAAGTGTGCCTATAGCAACAGAAGCTTTTCCATTTCTTTTCTTTCTTCCGCTCTAACTTGCATTTCTTGTAGGCAGAGGAGAAGGAAAAAATGACAAAGGGATTTGAATTTCATTTCTGATTACTGTGCTATTTATTATGTGTAGGTTTCCTAGTAGAGGAGGCACTATAATGCATCTTGTATATTTTTGGGGTGAAAGGAACACTGAGCAAAGATCAACCATTTCAGAGCACTAAAGCTGCATGAAGAGATATCGTTATGTTTGTCAAGCACTGCTTTCTGTTGACAGCAACCTGTTTTTGTTAAATGAGGGGTAAATTTCCATGTGATACATCTTTCTAACAGTGTTAACCTAAGGAATGAGACATTGGGAATATTGCCTGTTTTGTCCATCACTTTATTAATGTGCTGCTCATCACTCCATACTTTTCATGTTGAAGCTTGTTTAGAGTGGCTGATACTCTGTACTTGTAGGTCAGGCAGCAACAGAAATAGTGTTTCCATAAAGTACCTAAATCAAAGAGCAAGATAAGGACATGACCCAATTAATTTGTCGATGATCTCTTGCAGACTAGAGTAAGATGGTGGGGTAATAGTCACATAAAGGAAGCCTTTTCCATGTCTATACTTAGTTCTGGCAAATAGGATGTAACACCATTAAGACTGACTCTTCTGTTTCTTGTTCAGGCTCAGGTTGCTGTTTCTCTTCCTTCATTCCATAATTATTCTTCCATTGAGTAACTCTGAATTGTCATCTTCTACACTGGACCAAAATGTCTATATTGTGTTTAATCTGAACTTGATCCCCCTTAAAAAGCCTCAGCAGTCTGGGACTTACTGGAGGTATTTTGTTTCCTTTTTTATTTGCTGTAGGAAATTGCTAATGGAGGAAAAAAAAACACTTCTGCTCTGGGAAAATGCGTCAGAAATGGAGTACAGCTTCAAGGAACAGTTGAAGAACGATGATACAGCAAGCCAACCCCTTAGAAGGTGAAGTTAGCAGGGGGTCAGGATTTAGGGGTCCATCCTGCTAAAATGAGAAGGTAGAAACAAAAAGGGGAAGATCAGATCAGAGTGAGAACATCCAGACTTTGGTCTCAAGATACTGGTGTAATAGAATGAAGAACTAAAACACCCAAATGATAGTGTTCTTATTTGGTGTATGTAGACTTCGAGTGAAAAAGAGAGGTAAAGAAGAGAGAAAAGCAGGGATTATTTAGAATATTAACTAATGTTAATCCTCCAGAAACTCTATCGCTAGGGTAATACATGGAAAAAACTGTCTTACTCTCTTCTCTCTCTTTGCTCCAAAGTCCTTCCATCCAGCAGCTTTTCTGTTTGTTCACTGATCTTTCAGACTGCTCCAGCCCTTGCCATTCACAATGGCTTCTTTTTTGCTTTGGCCTTTTGAGTAACTTCACTGCCAGGATTTTCCCTGGCTTAAAAGACCTGTCTGCAGAACCTAGCTGCTCTAGCTCTTCATGCTACAGGAAGCCCGGTCCCTCTCCATGCATTTGTCCTTTCACATCCCCATTTGAGCTTTCTGGAGCTCTGTAAGCCACTCTGCAGATGTTTCTAAAACATCTTAATCTTTTTAAGGCTATAGATGGAGGTTTGTCTTTCTTAGGGTTGTATGCTTCTAAAGAGATCCTAATCTTTTAATAACCATAGGAGGTATTATCCATGCACATTTTTATTCCTGTTATGCCAGTCCACTAAATCTGATTTCCAACGCAGCAGAGCAGTCAGTATCTTCATGTGGAGATAGAGGCAAAAGAATTAACATCCCTGCTGTTCAGAGTCCATGTCTAATTCTTTCACTAAAGAGAGCAGAAGGAAATATTTCCTGAATAAAATCAGAATGTTTATCAGTTTGTTGGTGTACAGCAAAATAAAACAGTCGATGAGTTCCTTCCAGTGTCTTTTTCCCTTCCTCATTGACTCAGGTTATTCTGAAACACTTGCTTTGGTGCCTCATTAGAAAGCTCATGCATGTTCATGATGAAATATGCTCCAGCAGAAATGGCTTTTTGTCTGGAGATAAGAGATTCTGGAGCAAGTTTCTATTTCCTTTGTCTGTCTCTTTGACCTTCACAAGTATGTTCATGTGACTATTCCTCATCTACAAAATGAGCAGAATGCCACTTTCTGTGTGTTGTGAGTGCAGAAACACTCAGAATATACAGATGGTAATATGCTCTATGCTACAATGGCAGTATTTAACAGTTTTTTGTGCTTAAATGCTTGGAGGTGACTCGACAACAAATACAAATATTTTTATGATTAAATGTGTTCATCGCTGTGTCATAGCAGTATCTCATGGCTTAAGTAATGATGCTTTTGAGCTTATTTAATGAAAAACGTTTCGTGGTTATTCTCTATTTCTTCCACTCATATTCTAAGCTCTAATGTCATGCCATCATTATTTATTGCTAGTTGAATTCTAGCAAGGTACTCAGATCTGTGCTGGCAGTAGTGGCAAGACAAGTCTTAGTTCAGGGAATTCAAGTCCAAAAGGTGCACAAGGCACGATGTCCTGTTCTGGGAAGCTCTGGGGGAGGTAGCAATCATAGCTGGTTTTACATTCAGAAGTTAAATTTGATTTGGACACTATGAGTGAAGGAAGGTTTCAGGATCAGGTGAAATGTAGCAGCTTGCTTTCAGCCATTGTAAATTTTGTGTGGGCAGAGCTGAATGGATTGTCCTTTATCCAGAAGTCTAATTTCTCTAGCGTTTATAAAGAGCTTTGACCCATACAGCCTCTGATTCTCTTACCAGTGACAAAGTAGTGTTTTGTGGGGTATGAAGGGAAGAAAAAAGGGGTATGAAGGGAAGAAAAACTTCTCTATTGACACTGAGCAAATGTTAATATCTGCTGCATTTTCTTTGTGTAAGAGAGTGCTTACTGTGAGATAATATGCAGAGAAATTCTAAATAATTCAAGTAGCCAAAGGCAATTCTAGATATAGGCATGCATAGCTCAGACCGATATCGTTTCTGAGATCTCTTTCTTAAGTTCTGGCCTTTTTTTCTTTGTGAGGATGTGGTGCACATTTATTGCACCCATGAGATTAAGTTGTGAAGCTTTACCTTCTTCTGACCGTGATTAGATTACCTTTGCTTTTACCCCAGAGTGCCAATTAAAAGTAAAGCCCATGCAGTCATATAAAAGGGTATGAAAGTAAACATGGGAGACTTGTTGTGGACTGTGTTTTCTCTGTGTCACCATGCACACTGGGCATGAATGCTGCTACAGCTGAAAGTAATTGAAACAGGTGCTGCATTAATATTTATAAGTCCTCACTAAAACATTATTTGATGTGTTCATGTGAAATGCTGCACCCGGAACGCTTCCTGTGAACTGGCTCTCAAGTGCACTTCTTTTTTCTAAGCTTCTTGCGTACATTATATACATTGCCAGTGGAATTTCGTATTATTCATATCTTGCTTTTTTTAAGTTTCAGAACTGCCTGAAAGCACACACATATGTCCCTTTTCTCCCAGAACTGGTCATAGAGCAGTCCAGAGAGTCATAGAGCACTAGAAAGGAGCCTCTCTGCTCAAAGAAGTCTAAAAATAATCCAGTAATCCAACATGCAGTTCCACAGTGCTGGCAGGCGGGCTTGGAGGGTGCCGAGGGGACTGCAGGATTCAGCTTGCCTAGCTGTGACAGTGGTGGAAGGAGCGGAAATGGCYTTGTCCGCACTTTGTCTCCACCATCCTGGGGTTTCCCCCCGGTGACATTGGTGGATAGCGTTTCTGAGAGCAGATGGTCAATCACAGAACTCTTCAGCAGGAGGATCAGGCTTCTGCACGGCAGGCAGCTCACCACTTCAGCTYGACACTCTGCTCGGGCAGTAGCTGTTTGCAGGGACTTGCCCGTTACTGGGCTGTTAGCTGCCCGTGAATGGTGTGATTGAGATGGGACAGACTGTGTGTACAGCCAGCACGTTGCCTCGTGTACTCGTCTCGCCCTGCTGCGCAGCTGAGCAGGACCTCAAGACAGAGAGTAACAAAGGTGAGTGCTGCTATGTGTCATGACTTTTTACATAAGTTCATACCAAATTTTGAGAGGAATGAGGGGTAATATTATGAATAGGTAGCAATCAACTAGATAGATGCTCATTTGGTAAGAGACAGTAAGGCCAAGTCAGCCTTAATACCATGACAGTTCTTCACTGAAGTTTCAGTGATGCAGATATTTTTATTAGTTTTTTTTTTTTTTTTTTTTCCTGTTGGCAGATCCTGAAACAGAGGAGAGCCGCTGTGGTTGTCTAGACTGACCTCTCCAGGGGACTAGGGCAAAACTCTTCCCACCCAGATGCAGCAGGAGGTCAGATAAAGTGCCGTTGGGTTAGAGCCCTCACCCAGGGGCAGCAGGCAGTCCTTGAGCACCAGATGACATTAGGTAATTTAAATGCACAGTGTTTTCATTAGCAGCTTTAATTAAAAAAAAAAAAAAAAACAAAAAAACAAAACAAAACAAAAAAAAAACACAAAACATAATGTAAGGGAAGAGATGGCTGGGAGTGTTAAGTAGCCATCACAGAGGCTTAGAGCAGCCCTGACGTGTGGCCGTGTCTTGCCTTCAATACCCGCTGAGGCCTGCTCTGGTTGAGTACTTACTTCACTGTGGAAGGACTGACGTGTCTGAACACCAGTGTGGCTGCAACCACATCCGATGATGCCTTCTGGTCAGCTGAGGACCTGGAAATAGGGAAAAATAATCATGCTTGCAGAGCACCATCTTCCATTCTGTTCCCAAAGGGATGCTTAGGCATTGAAATAATGAAGCCTAGGGATTATGGCAGGGAATGGTGTGCTGCAGTGCTGAGGAGGAGCTGGGCAAAACAGCTTTTTATCAAAACAGGAAAAACCCGTTTCAATAGAAACAATTTTTAGTCGTGTATGTTTACTTTTCTCTGGAATGAAATGAAACATATTTTGATTTTATTAAGAAAAATCTGAGAAAATTTAGGAATTTCCAATTGATATTTCATTTAAAGATTAGTTTCTATTTTTAAAATAGTTGTATTTATGTATGAACTGTCACCTCAGTCAAGTGGTACTGTTGGCCACAGTAGGGTGACATCATGTTCATAGCAAAAGAGCCATCTGAACTCACAGCCAGTTGGGCTTGGCTTCCCACAGGAGCCTTGTATTTCCCTCTGCTTGCCTGAGTGCAAAATCTGCCTGCTTCAGGATGTGCTGCACACAAGGCAACTTGGTTAAAGATAGCTGCAGGGTTTTTGTACACTATATTATCTGCAAAAATGTTTCTATTTCCCTGAATTTGAGGTAGGAATGATAGATTATAAAAGGCTCAATTTGCTGCATTGCAAATTGTCTGTCTTCCAAGGCCATTCTCTGAAAATCGTTTTTTATTTTGTGGAACTTGAGTCAATTAATGGAAAATCTGGGAAAGTATAAACATTCTTTTTGTGTTGTTTCTTCAAAAGAATTAATTTTGGTATTAGATAGCTTTAAAGTTAATACCTTCATTTAAGATTTTTATATTGCAGAGGACTCAGTGGGGTGCTTCTGCAGGACACAGTCATCTAGAAGAAATAGTTTAAAGTGATGCAATAATTATTTTTAATAGAATAATAACTTCATATTCAACACCCTGATATTCTGAGAGTTTATTTTACAATAAACTAAAAGTGGAATGCTAGTAGGAGCAGATTCATGTGGAATTAGGTTAAACGATTGAAATGAAGAGTTGCTTAGGGATGAAGGCTGTTGTTGGAAACCATTTATGCAGATATTTTAATGCATTGAATAGGTAAAACTCAAAAGCTGAAATGAAGAGAGTGCTGAACAGGGGTCGTTACTGCTTCATTGCCCAGTTTAACTTGCTCACCCAAGATTTCTAGTAAAGCTTGGGTTGTATTAAATACTTCAGTAAACTAATAGAAAAGGGAAACTGGTACTGATGAAAAAATTTTACTCGTTATACTTCCTGGGCAAAGTGCATGTTTGGACTAAAGGAAATATCTTCATGGAAATGATCAGATAAGTTGGCATGTAAATTTAGCTAAACTGGCACTAAAACCCATTTTGACTCTCCTAAATTAAGCTAAATTGAACCAAGATCCATTTTTGCTTGAGAATCCATTTTAGAGATGCAATGATTTAGCTAATTGTGTTTTCTGATTGATAATGTATAATTCATTGTGAATTTTAAACTACAGCATTCAGGTGTTCTTTTGGTGTCTCCCTCCCCTCCCCCCACTTTGTTGTATGGAGATCATCACGTGGATGTAGGGAGCTCAGCATCCTGAGGGAAATCAACCTGTTGGAGGATTTGCAGCAGACCTGGAGTTAAAAGACTTTCCAAAGGTGTGTTGATGTAATACTTTTTTATTGCTCTGAACTATGGAGAATACTTACAGGAATTAGCAGCTGGGAGGTTTCTGTATAGGTTGTCCATGGTGACGGCTGAGGACAAGATGGGTCAGGTCCATCCCACATAGAGGCATCAGCAGCGGGGAAATGCGAGCTGGACCTCAGATGCGTGGGAGGCCCTGGCATGCAGTGCGGGAGGCAGCTGACGTGCACTGACATACTACACAGGCACTGGATGAAGTGCAGGCTGCTTGGTTGGCTGTAAGTACTGCTGAGCACCTCATGGAGAAGAGGGGCTGCCTGGCTGCCAAGCTGCCCTTGCTTAGCAACAGGACAGTGGCAAAGGAGCACATCATCAAATAGCTCGCTTCATTGTGCTTCAATCCATCCTGTCTCAGAAATTCTTGTTSTCTGTCCATGTTTTTTTTTTTTCATCTTGGGATACTTGATAACATAGTAACTTTCTGCCTAAGAGAGCATCATTTTTGTCTGCACTTAATTTGCTCTTCTGCTTTATTCCTTTAGTTATAGTACTGCATACTGTTACTGGGTCAGATGATGTATGCAAGAACAGTCTTTGGGATATAAGTGTACTTCTCTCCCAAGGATGTCTGCTGGCAGCTATAGTAAGGAAGATTTCTCCCTACATAAAAACAAAGCAGAGATGAAGAGTTTTGTGCTGTCAGTGCAGTGATAAACTACAAGGAACAGAGCTCTGTACGCCACACCTGGCTAAACAGATTTGTGCAAACTTTCACATCTGAAGGAGAGGCCAGCAGCATTGCTGTATTATGTGGGCAGGAATGAGATGGGGAGACATTTCCCAGCATAGAGAGAACAATTCTGTTACTTTCTCAGGCAATTTCTTAAGTATTAGCAACCATGGTAACTGGAATAGAAATGTAACCAGTGCACTGTGCATTTGGTTTGACACAATTATCTTTGCAGAACATTCATGTTAAAAATAAACATGACTTGCACCAGATTCCTCAGCCACCTAGTTCTGTGCGGTGTAGGAGAACTCCTAGAAATTTGTTTTAGTTTGGGTAAGAGCATTGCATGCTGAGGCCTGTGCAGCATTGGGGCACTTGTACCCATCAGAATCATTTTTCCTTGAACTGTATCCAGGGAAGAAAGAACAAGACTTCTCTAGGATGACCACATGGCCCATGGCCAGCTGGTGCCCTAGGCTGGGGACCACGCCAGAGGGGCAGCCCGTGGCTCCCAGAGAGCACTTTGATGTGAGCACGCATTCCCTAGCTGTGCGGGTGCCGGAGCCGTGTTCTGGGGAAGCAGCTGAAATCTGCGCGTGTGCACAGGATGCTTCTGCCATTAGGCCTGTTTTGTGGCAATACACTAGTGGTCTAGGTTAGACCCAACAAACTGAAAACTGTGGGCATGGTTTTATCTGTTTTAGCATTGCAGTTTCAGCACAGCTGTCTAATACATGTGAAGGCAGCTTGCAGGTAAATAATGGGAAATAGTTTGCCAACTGAAATATACTGTGATTGTATTTTTTTAATGACTCTCTCTGCTTTTATTTCATTCTTACATAATATATAGAAATCTGTAACATTCATGGCTGTTTTTCTCCTCAGTACAAATTTTGAAGAATGGTGTTTTAACAGTAAATTAATACAGGACAGTAAATTGTCCTGTAATTAATATGGCGTATGTACTGCCAGACTAAAACATCTGCAATCAATGTTTGCTCTCATAAACATTGGCCTAGATCAGCAGTAATTTGGAGCTGGTTGATAACACTGCATCATCCATTGACAGTATAGCAAACTTGGGATAGCAAGGCTCTTGCTTTAGATATCTTAGATGAGGTAAGTACAGGCTGCATTTAGCCCAAATGAAGATGAGCTTAAAGTAATTACTGGAAAAGGAGGAAGAAAAAAAAGAATTCAGATGCTTTGTCAACAAARGTATTGTGATCTAAAATTCAGAATAGTTTGCATTTGACATCTCTCCCTCATGTCAATGCGACCTCTACAAGAGATGGCAGAATGTGGTTTTGTTTGGTGTCAATTTGGTTTTGTTTGAAATCAGCTATTCCTCATTAATTAGAGCATTTCAGACTACGTTCACATTCAGTACAGGGGATTCATTCTCACCTTGACATGCTTTTCATGTTTCTAAAGTTGTGGCAAATTCTTCTTCTGTCTGTAGCAGCTGACCAGGTTTGGAAAGAACCATATCAAATACTGCTCCACTTTTCATTTGAAAGCACCACTGTCTTAGACTACTTTGCTGGGTAGGAATAGGTCATTAACAAATTCATTGTGGCAAGTATTTCAGAGCACAGAGTGATACGAGTGAAATCATACTGAGATGTTGTGGTTTTATTTCCAAACACAGGAAGAAATTCCCTGCATGTGAAGCAAAGTGGGTGAGGACACTGCGGACGGTCCAGACAACTGCAGAGGGACAGAGGGAAGAGTATGGTATGTAACACATGCACAGAGTAGCAATTAAATTACCAAGCAAAAGCATATGGAAGTATAAAGGAAGCATACAAAATTATATTTTTCCTTGTTTTTTTAGTAAATGCACTGGAAATGAAGGGAAAGGCATAGATTGCAAGCTCTTTAAAAAGAGCTCTTTGCAAGTGTCATTTTAGCAAATGATCTTGAGTCTATACTTTTAATGGACTGACAGATGTACAGTAACTCTGGATGACTGTTAATTGGTTGGCTGTACAGATGAGAGGAATGCTTCCTTTTGATTGAGATCTTAAATCAATTGTTTCTTAGCCAGTGTCTTCTGGCTTTTATCCAAGAGGAAGATAAAGTTCAGATGGCAAATTGTTAATATAGTAGGAAGGATGTTTATTGTGCCCTGTTTAAAGTTTCCTGTCTGGATGATAAACATTCTCCTGTAATAGCTAAGATTGTGTGCAATCCATCAGAGTGCATATTTGATCAGTGAGTGGCCATATTTACTCGCTCTGCCACTTCACCRTCAAGATTTAAAGTACGGTTCTGTAAAATCTACCTGGAGTCTGAAATTAGTAGAGATAGTAGACACAGTTTCACTGCCCATTGCTTCCTTGGCCGCTCTGCTGCTCCTCCTGGGTGAAGGGCAAACTACTGGAAGATCAGACAAGAAGCTGTTCAGCTACTAGTGACAGCTATTGGCTTTTTCGGAGTCCTGATAGAGGAGGCCAGTGGAGGGTACAGATGCCCAGGAGCAATTCAGCTGAAGGGATTGCAGCGTCAGGCAGTGGTGGTCCAGGCTGGTACTCTCGTATGGACTGCAGTATGCCTAGCTGGTTAATGAGACATTTTTAATGTGTTGTATTTTGATAAGTCTGAGAAAACATACAGGATCCACTTGACGCTCAGTTGCCTTGATGTGTTTATTCAAACCTTTAATAATAGCGCAAGAAAAAGTGCACCAGGTTTTGAGATTGCATGTGACTGGTTCTCTGGTGATGTGCCCTGCCCGTCTGAGTGCTGCAGTGGTACGCGCTGGGCATGGTACCACGGTGGAGGAGAGCGAGGCCTGCGGGCTGCCTGCAGGACATGAAGGTTGTGGGCTGGAGCAGCGGCTCTGCCGAGGCTGTGCTTCCTCAACTGAGGTGCGCGCACGGTGCAGTAGAGCCCAAGGGTGTGCGCCATTACTGGTGAATGTAAAAGTGAAGTAGCACAGAGCGTACATCAGGCAGAGGAGCAGACACAGCATAACAGGCCAGTGCATTTCCATGCACTTCCTACAGCTTGTCAGCTGATGTTACGTGTTCTGCCGTGTTGTATTATCTGTGACAGCCACCAAAAGCAGCGTGGTTCGGTCTTGAGTCACCAGCACTTTAAAGAGGTAGTCCTTAAAATGCTTTGTGGGATTATTTATTGCGTTTGCAAGGTCTACGACCATAGCAATAAGTGGAAATCATCTGGATGTCTTCCTTCTTGTCTTTATATCCGTGTTACTAAGCTAGCATGTTTCCAAGTTCTCAAAATACATAGTCTCGCATTTGCTTCTCAAATGAACAACTACTTTGCCTATAATTCTTCATCTGTTCATCTCTGACWTTACTTGGGTCATTATATTTTAAACCAACAGTTCTGCTGGATGCTGCTAGTGAGTGGCAGTTTATCTCGTTTTGAGCAAGGAGAGAGAAGCATCGTGCAATCTCAGGCAATAGCTCGCCTGTTTCTCTTAGGATTTGAAAGCATCTCAGGCACCCATCATGATCTCTGGCAACTGTCAGTAAAAGATGGCGTGTACCACAGCTAGTTTGTTACTGCAAGAGGAGGAACAAAAAGCCCAGTGTCTCTGAACTTCTGCATGAGGAGACTGGCTGATATGCAAGGATTTACTCTTTTAACATTATATTCATAGTTTCTTCAACAATGTGTATTGAATACTTCTGACCAAGAGATGGGCACAAGTGTAGACAATATCTAGCAAATAGGACTCTGGCCTGGCTGATATCTTCAGGTGTTGCCACAGCAAATGTGTGAAAAAGTTGATAGCTAAACTGTTGATACATTGGCACTCACGCATGCTAAGTCTGAACCCGCACAGATATTACTGTGTCCTTCTCTATTTTGGTAAATGACAAGGAGGACATTCTGCTGAATCGGACGTATCAGTTAAGACGAGTTCAGTAAATTGAAGCAAATCCTAGTTCCATTGAAATCAATGGGAAAATTGAATGAAAGCTGATAAACCAGGATTTGATCTGGTAGGAAAACATAACAGGTTGAAGAAACTCTGCCTTAGCAGGCTCCAGCTGCTACACTCATGTAGCTTAAGTAAATTCTTGGACCCATCTGTATACTGGGGCTGGATCCTTCCCCTCAGGTATTACTGCTGGGTATATCTGATGTTGAAGGACCTCACATGAAAGAGAAACCCAGTTTCCACATTACCCTCCCAAACATTTTTTAATTTCCTGTTTCTTTAACCCAGAATCTGTGGCAGTGGCTGCTGCTGCTGTTGTGACAGATGCTGAAAGAGGCTGGCAATATTTTTGGTGCTAAAAACAGTATTTCTTTGTTGACAAACTGTTAAAAGAAAGATTTATTGTTATGGGGCTGTCTCTTCTCAGGGTCATTTCCTATAGGGAATAAGTTTAGTTCTATCAGTTAAGGGCATGTGGGAGCACAGCACAGAGGATATAAAGATAGTAAGGCCTAAGGGAACAAGACAATGTACGGTGTGTTCATGCAAGTAATTCCTAGTAGTGGCTCGTCCAGATACGAATCTCTATATGTGCCACCACGTTCCCTTTCGGTTTTCCTGCACTAGTGACATTCAGCTGTAAGTCTGGTTGTCTTGCTCATGATGAGAGGCAGATTACTAGGCGAGTTCCTGGGTGAGGCATAGCAGGCGGGGAGCACCAAATGGCATAGGTGGAAGCACGGCCCGTCTCTGGGCTGAGCTTGGTCTCCTCGAAACCAGAGGCACTGAAGGGGAAGGAAGCTGGAAGTCCCTGCTCCATTGATTCCTGCTATTGCCTGCAGAGCTGATGAGCAAGAACAGGGAGGGTCGTCATGTTTGTTCAGTGCCACTTATTTTCCTGGACTTGGYACCCTGCAGTAATGGTTGTGCTAGTGCTGGCTGATGCTCACTAGCACTCATGGCCTCAGGTACGGCAGCCAACCCCACTCTGGCACCGTACCAGCACCAGAGGCCTCACGTGAGGGGTTCCCACTGCTCTGTGCACAAAGAACGTGGGAAATTTGAGGACTAAATGGATTAACAGTCACGTGCTCCATCTCTCCTTACAACTTTGGTCCTACTTGAGCAGCCCTGTGGTCTGGAGAGGGGTCAAATGCATGGCTCATTCTGTTAAAATGATCTTGAACACACACTTATGCTCACAAGTTTTTCTGCATTGGTGATTTCATGAACACATGAACTTCATTAACTTCCCTCCAACTGAAAGACAGCAGCAGTGCCCCGCTCTAGGCCTAACTTTTACCACGCAACTTTGCTAATGACTATTTGTAGCTGGAATTGCATATGTCACCTGTTCTGCTCCTGCGTAAGACTTCCCATCTATCCTTTGGAGAAACAAAGAGCAACTTTTGCTACTGGCATAGTTCATGTGCTCCTCATGAACTGCACGTTCGTTAATGTTTAACGGGTGTCTAGCATGAGCTTTTGAGTTCATGCAGCTTTATGGACGTCAGACTACAATATGCTCTCCCCCTCAGCAATCTCTTCGTTTTCATTTTGGTTTTGCTTGTTTTTTAGTATATTATCAGGAAAGCTCGTACTACGCAGTTTGTGCTTTTCTTGGGTTGGGAATAAATAGAAGACAGTTGTCAGTCTAGGACATTTCACCAACACTGAATACAAGGACTTTTTGTCTTCAAAGATATGTTGGGCATTTTAACTGATCTTCTCAGCAGTTAACAGAAATGGTATAGCTGTACAACGCCATTAGTCTTTGAAAAAATTCATCTACAAGTGTATCCTGTCTCTATTGCATTCCTGATATTTTTTCTATTGACAAGAATCATATCTAATACTGCATATCTAATGAAACAGATAAATGTATGTCACTAATAAAAAGTAAGTAGSTGTTCAGAGCAGGTTTGTTTCACAAATTTGCACTTGTCTTTGCCTTAATTCTTGGATAAACATTCTGCTACATCTGTGATTCTGCTCACCTTGAATGTGTCTGAAATAGCCAGTCTCTCTTCAACATACTTTCAACCATTTGTAATGTCAGATGTTGCTTCCAGCTGTAAGAGAAATTATTTTTTTTTTACTTTAAAGTAAAAGCAGTTTAGAGCATTTACATCTGTAGAAATGRTAGCTCCTTGTGGAGTCCATCACCCAAGAGGTGCCTGTTTTTGTACGCTGTTGGACTGTATCAAAGGCAGTATTATAGAGTACTTAATGATTGCCTTTTCATGTCAGTTTTTAAATTTTTGTGTAGTGTCTTTATCATTCATACCAATCTGTCTTTTAGATCATCTTCCATAGACACTCCAGATTAAATTTTCTTCATTATCATTATAGAACTAGATGAATAAGTGGCACATCTGTTCATGAAGTGGTTTATTATCTGTTTTGATGAGGTTTTGGATGAATAGCAGAATGACTTAAATAAGGAGCAAATGCGTACAGGTTTATGCATAATCTTAAACTCATAACCAGTTAAACTCRAGGAATTTGATTTTATACTGAAGAAATAATTATTAACTAGTGATCTGGGACAATTTTTCATGAGGGAAGACTTAAGGAGAGACGAGACAAAACAGAACAAACCTGTATGTGAAATAGCATTAATGAAGATCCACACATTGTTTAACTCATTCTTACTTCATTACTGCAAAGGCAAACTTTAAATATTTTATAAACACCATTCTAGCCATGTAAAACCAAATTGCTCCAATAAATCCATTTTTCTAGAAGCTATTTCCTAATTCCTTACAGCTGCATCATTTATGAGGGAGGACTCTGATCATTTGTCTGTCATACAGAAGATAGCACTAAATTTTGAACACCCATATGTTAGTGGTGCTTTCCATAGACATTTTTCAATTATAAAACGTACAATGTCCCATTGACATTTTGGTGTACTTGTCCCACAGYGAGTTAGAAAGGTGGCAAGTATTGCAGAGCAATTAATTCTAGCTATTCCAGTTACTTAATTCAACACTCTTGAACTTTGTGTCTCAGCAGATCTAGGGAGAGCGAAGCCATCACCTCAGAAGCTCTTGAAGCCAGCTCAGGATGGACATGACTGTCCAAGTTTTCCAGCTGCACATCAGCTCGTTTTCAAAGGAGAACTTTTTCTTCCATGCCTCACAATACTTGCCTGAAGTCACAAGGAGGATGGCTCAGTCCTTGCTAGGTACCAAGGTGAGATAGGAGAGGAAGGAAGTACTAGAGACCAGAGGGAAACCTTGTCTCTGTTTGGGTGCCTGAGCAGTTTGATGCCTTTACTGATTCCTACAGCTGGGGAAAATGAAGCATCAGATTCTTATATGATCTTTATATTTTTATTTTGTAGATATGAATTCTAAACAGATAGCATGTAAAATATGAGCCAGTGTAATACAGAGGAGTTCCATCTTGAGCTGCAAGTGAGAAATCACTTGAGTTGCGGGAGCTGTCACAGTATACAAGGTTGCCAGGAACGATCATTGAAATTATAGCCTTGTACTGCACGATTTTTTATTTGTTGTTATAGAAATAAGGAACCATCAAACATGTTAAAAAAAAAAAAAAAAAAGATTACAGTATGCATAATTTTGGAATATGACAGCAATATTTAATCATACTATTCTAACAGGTTCAGTTTAAAAAAGTCATAAGCTTCTACTGCTGTTGCCTGTATATAGCTGAAATGCTAACGGTTAATGTTACATATTGTGTTACACAAGAACAAATCTCAAATACTATATACTGTCTTAGAAGTCTTAAATCCCTGGAATATAATAAGTAATAAACAGAAGGATGTTCATTATTAGCATGTCTTCTCCCAAGCAAAAGTGATAGCGCATCAGATGCATCAACTCCTGGCATGTGTCAGTGCTTTTATCCTGTATAAACTATTTTTATATGGATATGAATCAGTATAGAATCTTCTGAAATAACCAACAGAAGTTATAGCACTTGAAACAGATCATGATAAAAATATGAATCTAAACCTCTTTTCTTCATACAACTTTGAAGCTATATCTGAAAGAGTAATCTGAGAAGCTAAATACATAAAGGGTATTCACAATATCTATCTTCAGACTGATGAAAAATTTTGTATTTCTGTAATGGAAAAGAGCTCTTTCAGGAGGAAATTCAAAAACCTAAAGTTTGGCCACTACTCTGAAACACTTTTTAAAAGATCCTCTCATGTCTTTGACAATATAGGGTGACTAGACTTTGAGTGGGTGGGTCATCCTGCAAAAAACTTGTGGTAAACACCACAAGGAGGTGCCTAGACTAAGTCTAGAAGAGCATGGATTAATGCCTGATCGCATCATCTAGCTTTCTTATTCATACAACAGTATTAAAAATACAGAAAAAAAGACAAAAACAGTTACTGAATTCTATAGCGTGTGTTCATGGCTGCTTCTAGCTGAACCTATCATCTGTCAAATTCTAATTTCCTGGTGTTATTTCCTTCCTCAAAGAACCAATATGACCATCGTATGATTGGTTCTCTTCGATTTCAATGGGAATTGTGAGTAAAAGGAAAGAATGACAGAGTGCAATATGGAGCTGAGCACTGATTTACAGTACTTGAGAGTCTAGACCAGTATTGCAGTAGTCTGGAAATATTTGGGATCTTGAGTCCTTTATAAATGAAGGAAAAAGAAACAGTCAGCTAATCTTTTTGCTGTCTAGAACTATGCAGAAATACTGCATCTGAAAATAAGTAAGGATTATTTTTTATATCATTTAAAGAATAGAGTATTTTACACTTCAGACTTYCCTCCTAATAAGGCATTATGAGTTAACTTTAGGCTTGAACTAAAATCTGGGATATAACTGGCATTGCCAGCCTACAGGTTCAGACTAGAGGAATCTCTTTACTAAAAATACCAACGTGTTTTAATTAAATAATATGAATTGGACATTGACATTTTCATAAACAGTATAAATAACTGTAAAGATGTATTCACACTACACTCTCATCTAATATATTTGAGATATTTGGCTTTTCTTACTTACTTCCCAGATTTTACAAGTCAGAAAGAGCTTTACTGTGGCTTTCATAGAGAGGTATGATTTATATGTGAATTACTGTTGTAGCAATTTTAAATATTTTTTAAAAATTTATTATAGTTTAGCCTTAGACTATTATTTATGTGATCTGTCATACTGACAGATACTGTACAGAACGTTTTTGCCTACCTCCTGCACAGAGTATCAATCATCGCAATTCTTGACAAGCCCTAAGGAGAAGAATATTTATCAGTATCTATTAGAAGAGTCTAAAAAAAATAGAAATGACAGTTTATATAGAGAATATGATCTGGCTGGAAAATAACAGAAGCTTGATATTTTCTCTCAAAAATTCTCTATTGTCTCCTTACATAGTTCTTGTTATCACAGCAGCCAAATACCTCAGTATTCTTATTTTAGGAGATTGCTTTTCTATATTTTCATATCAGTTCTGTGAGGGAAGATAGTAGCATTCTGTAGATTCCAAAAAGGGATACCAGGAAGCTAGACCATATCCAGACAGCATAAAATCTACCCAAAGCACTGAGCCTACAGTT
The DNA here is from genome assembly GCF_003343005.1 of Rhea americana. Taxonomy (NCBI): domain Eukaryota; kingdom Metazoa; phylum Chordata; class Aves; order Rheiformes; family Rheidae; genus Rhea; species Rhea americana. The sequence goes on from NW_028186501.1 coordinate 1,116,630, forward strand.
TTCTGTTGGCCAATGTCCCTAAGTCCCTGAAGCTAACTAATAAGAAATATCTGATGCAAGGATTTGAGCGGAATTGTGTCCAGCTGAGTGTAATGCCAACTGACATGCTTAAAGCTGTAGCAGAACAGACAGCTGTTTGTCTAAATTTGCCTGTATTAGCAGCCTAATCATAAGATGACTTTCTCATTTTCTCTGTCACTGCCTATTACTGGAGCACTTCCCTTCCAAGAGTTGGCCTGATAGCAAAAGTAGTCSAAGCGTGTTGACTTATAGGAGATGTGTAAATCCCTCATGTGGCCCCTTGCTACGTTCCTGGTCTGCTGGGGCAAGAGCAAGAGCATCCCCCTGTGCATGTGGGTTCGGGGTGACCGGCTGGATGTCAGCCCTAGTGGGCAGGGAAGGTTTGTAGTGCAGCTGGAGCACTGGGTGGCTCCAGGCAGCTGGCTTTTTCTCTCAGGTTTACTTACACACAAAGAATCAGAGAATGTTTGAGGTGGGAAGGGACCTCTGGAGATCATCTAGTCCACCCCACTCCACCCCCACTCAAGCAGGGTCATCTAGAGTGCGTTAGGGTTGCATCCAGGCGGCCTTGAAGATCTCCAGAGAAGGAGACTCCACAACCTCTCTGGGCAACCTGTTCTAGTGCTCCGTCACTCACAGTAAAGAAACTCCTGCTCGTGTTCAGGCGGAGCTACCTGTGGTTCAGTTTTTGTCCGTGGTCTCTTGTCCTGTCACATGGTGCTACTGAAAAGAGTTTGGCCCCGTCCCCTTGACACCCTCCCTTCAGGTACTTGTACACATTGATMAGATCCCCCCTCAKYCTTCTCTTCCCCAGGCTGAAGAGGCCCAGCTCTCGCAGCCGTTCCTCGTAGGGCACATGCTCCAGCCCTCTGATCATCTTTGTAGCCCTGCACTGGACTCTCTCCAGTAACTCCATGTCTTTCTTGTACTGGGAAGCCCTGAACTGGACTCCAGATGTGACCTCATCAAGACTGAGTAGAGCGGCAGGATCACCTCCCTCGACCTGCTGGCAACACTCTTCCCAATGCACCCCAGGAGACCATTGGCCTTCTTGGCCACAAGGGCACACTGCTGGCTCATGGTCAACTTGTCGACCAGCATTCCCAGGTCCTTCTCTGCAAAGCTGCTCTCCAGTAGGTCAGCCCCTAGCCTGTACTGGTGCATGGGGTTATTCCTCCCTAAGAGGAAACATGCTGAGTCAAAACCTGCTGAATAGAGATCTTGTATTTCAAGAGAACTGTGTCTGTATCGGGAAGAGGCATAGTAGGTCCTGAATCTCTCTTGTGGCTTTCATCCCCCAGCATAGTACTTAAGCAGTAATTAATAGTAAGTGATGATTTCCTTTTTGCTACTCTTCCAGGGCTGGGTGATTGCTGAGCCCTGCAGGTCTGAATCCAGTAAGAGGGGGTTCAGTTTTCTCGTAACGGCATCAGCAAGACAAAACTGTTTCTGCCTGGGCATAGATGATGAGCAGGTGCAATAATTTCATTCAGAAAGAGAGAGGATATTCCTTGTCTCATGTCAGGTAAAAAAAGATACATAAAAGCATTCACAGCAAGCAGAAGTCAGTAGTATGGTGAAAAGAACTAATGCATTTGCAAAAGGTAATGTAGATGAGGCACTATACCTAGTGTGAAACACTTTGGGCGGTGGGGTTTTGATCAAGAGCATCACATAACTGCACATAGACAGGTATTTCCTGAAACTCCAGACGGCATGGTTGAAAATTAGGGTATATTTGTCCTGCTTTAAGCTAATTGTTTTTTTTTCTCAAGATATGTGAGTGTCTTAAAGCCTGAACACCAGCTACATAAGGTGTTCCCTCTTTGTGTTATTTGATTATTATTTGCCTCCTGCTAATGCTTCTGTGCTGCTTCCACGTGAAATCCCATAATAGTGCCCCTTCTGGCTCCTTGAAAACAAGAGGTAACAGGCTCAGCCGAAACTGAGCAGTCATCAAAGAATGCAAGATTAGGCATTTGTACTGCATCAAAATCRGCTTTTGATGCAGGCAAAAACTGATCTCTGGACAATACAGTACCGACAGCCCAAAGCTGAGCACTAGTGCTTATCTGCAAAAACCTTTTTGTTTTGCTCGGTTTTATGTTTTTTTTTTCTTTTCCTAAGCTCTCTTATTTAATGTGTGATAAAATAAATCACACTGAAATAAGTTTTGTTATAAAATGACCACTGTTCTGGGAGGAATGTGTTTGTTGCATTTTAGAAATTACTTTCAAAATAGGTGTTGCAAAGTTTAGATTGTTTTGGGATCCCCCAAAACTAGAGCAACACTGAAGTAGCATCATCTGTGAGTGCTTCTGTGCCTTGCAGACCGCCAAGGCCCACTGTCTCCATTCATGGCCAACCCTGGGCTGCCATCTGTCTCCTCACCTGATCAATGGCACYGTTCAAGGGCCCATCTATATTTAGCCTTTCTAGGGGCATACTGCGGAAAGCATGCTCGGCAGGGCCAGAGGGCTGTTCAAGGCAGAAGGCTGATGCCCCTGTGTCTTGTCCTGCCTCAGCTGAACCTGTCCAAAGACTCAGGAGTCCTCAGAGGGTGTAGCGTGTGGTCTGCTTCAGTGCCAGTGCCCTGAGCTACTGCAAATCCTTACTTCCCACCTCCTGAATGTTTTTCCAGAAGTAGTGGGGGAAGCAGATACAAATGGAAACTCAGAGCAGGAAGATGGTGCTATCACCAGAAAATCTCTGTGCAGTCCTTCAGTGCAAGAAATGTATGGGCTGCAGTAAAATAAGGACAGACCAGAGAGGACAGGATTGTCAACACCCAAGGGCTGCATGCATGCGCCCAGCTTCGAAGCCGGACCCCCATGTGCTGAAGTGGGGACTTGCTGAGATCCGCGCACCACCTCTCCGAGCAGCGAAGCTCAGATGTGTACACAGGTCAGCATGGGCACACGTATGACACAGCCTTAACAAAATCCCTCTAGCTGTTCAATGGACTTACAAAGTATTTGTCTCTAGTACATCCTGCCTAAATGTTGCAGTGCTTTCTCCAGTCCTGTGAGTACTATCTTTTCTATAAAGATTAACACAGAATAGGGCCAAAACAGACTGCAATATGAGAAGCATAGGGGTGAGAAGGTTGAAGACATTAGTCAGGTTTCCTGGATGCAGTATATATCATATATTCTTTTCTTTTTTTAATGTTAACAATCTTTTCCTTTGAAGAGAGACAAGGTACAAGCACAATTTCTTTTCCAGCAGGCACAGTATTTGCTCAAGAAGTGCCCAGAATTTCTTATGGTTGAATTTGACACCACATCTGTTTAGCTATAGTAGTAAAAATCAGTCAGAGTATTAAAGTAGATTATGCACTAATAGTTATGCAAATATTCTGTCACTGAAACTATAAAAAAAAATCTCATGAAGATTTAGTAAATGGCTATTCTAAGGAGAGAAATATGTGGAAAATGAAAATGAAGATCATTAACTTCAATGAGTTAGGGGAATTTTTTTGTTATCATTTAAATACATGATTTGGGATGCCTTTGAAGATTTAACCTGGAGGAGATTATTAGTTATAAGAGTGCTAAAATATAGCTGCAGGATAAAAATTGGGTCCACCTGGAGAAATGATCACTGGAAAACAGATCTCACCTGTTTTATCCTTTTAGAGAAAACATAAATACAGTATTAATTCGTTTTTTTAAAAGCAGAATAGCTTATATCTCTAGGAGGTAGATCTAAAGGGAATGTCAAATTTTCTTGCTCCAGGGCATGAATTAGTACCTGGGAGAAGTTACAAAGTGCTTTATTTCCCCTATATCTTTGTTTTTTAAACTCTAGTTTGAAGAACGAGATACTGGCTGTAGCTCTGAGTATTAAGCTAAGGAAGATAACCTGTTGCCTCAGAAGCCATAACAGCTTGATATTTCGCTAGGGCTGATGTTATGAAATGATTTAATACTTGATAAAGAGGCCACTCAAAGGAGCAAATTCAATTTAATTTATTAAGGATGGGTTCAGCACTCAGATCCTGGTATAACAGTTGGTGCTTAATTAACTTTAGGCATACAGGAACCACTGGAAGTATAGATAGCATAGCAGTAGGTGACTCTTCAAGACTGAGAGCTGGGCATCTTTAGCCTGGGGAAGAGAAGGCTGAGGGGGGATCTGATCAATGTGTGTAAGTACCTGAAGGGAGGGTGTCAGGGGAACTGAAACTTTTCAGTTGTCCCATGTGACAGGACAAGAGGCAATGGGGAGAAATTGAAGCACAGGAAGTTCTGCCTGAATGTGAGCTGGAATTTCTTCCCTGTGAGAGTGATGGAGCACTGGACCAGGTTGCCCAGAGAGATTGTGGAGTCTCCTTCTCTGGAGATCTTCAAGGCCCGCCTGGATGCAGCCCTGTCTGACATGCTCTAGGTGACCCTGCTGGGGGGGGGGGGGGGTGGACTAGATGATCCCCAGAGGTCCCTTCCAACCTTACTGATTCTATGATGGCTCTGTCCTGATGAAATATACCGATTTTTTGTTAGGCTTAAATACCAGCTTGTGTATGTAAAAACAAAACACTTAAATTGCATTTTGTTATATAGTATCTAGCATAGATTGAGAATCTGCCTGCGTATGTTAGTGCCAAAGTTAGTAGCCTGCAACRCTTGAAGTAAAGGAATCCAGGATGCTATAAACAAATTTTCTAGGATGCTTTGGTTTTCTGCTTAGTCAAGGGAGATCAACAGGAAAGGTAAAGATTGCTAAAAAGCAATCTGAGCTGAGTACTTCCTTAGGCTATGCAGAGGATACACACAAGAAATGCATCCAGTAAGTAGAACTATCCACTTTCACTACAAAACATCTTTTTCCACTTAATTGGCTTAACTGCTCAATTAGAAGTTTGCCAAGGAGGGAGCTTGGTTTCTAGAGCCTTGCTTAGTATGAGATGCTCAGAACCCATAATTTTTGCTTGGTAGCAGAATCCCTAGATGTGGGGCATATAATAAGCTCAGTCAGGGTGTTTCAGCAGCTTGGTCCTAGTGTTGGAATAGGTAGAGTATGTTCCATCACCAGGGGATGTCCTCACCATTCCTTGCCCTTCCTGCTGATCCTAGGACAGTTTGTCAAAAATCAAGGCCAGATGTATTGGTTATGGGGAAGTAATAGTTCTTATAAACTTTGCATTCATTAGTAAATAGAAAATGCACAGGCCATTCCTGAAAAGAGGCTAGAAATCAAAACTTCAGCTTGCTCACTGAGTTAGACTYTTCATTATTTTAACTTTCTGGCTCAGTAAATCTCATTCCTTCCTGCAGAGCTTTAGTCAGGGATGAAACTTTTCCATTCCCTCTATAGTCTACTGCTTAGTTTGTGGCCTTAGAAAGTAGCAGCCGTGGGGCTGAGCCCCACAGGCTAATGAGAGTTTCCTCTTTCTAGATGTACACTGTTCTTGCCTCCAGCTTCAGCTGTTTTTTAAGTTGAACTCAGTGCACTGCAGGGAACTGGGCACTGGGACTGCATTTTATGAACTAGGCCTTTCCACAGACTTAAACATTAGGATAGGCCCTGCTCATTTTAGAGCAGCTGAGCTGAAGTGGTGGACTGCTGCACATCTCAGATAGGAATCTCTCACACATCAGTGCATGCACAGACTGCATAGGCTTACAGAAAACCAGCTTCTCCAAAAATGGATACAGTTGGGGAGTTTTAAAGCATCTTTGGTATTTGAGAATTGTCCTCTGAGACTTAGATATCTAAGGAAGAGTGTCTTTATGAAGAACGAAGGCAAAGAAATGCTGGCTAGAGGTGTTCTACCAGATAGCACAGAAAATGGCTTATAATGAAAGTATGAAAGAACTGTTGCTCTCACCAGAAAAAGGAGGACATAGGGAAGACATGAGAAGTCTCTGAATAATTAGTAATGAAATGGAGAGTATAAATTGTCCTTAGTGTTTGCTGCAGGTATCGCTTTACATTGCAGCAAGGTTGACTGACATTAAATACTGTAACAATTCTCCTGATAAGGGATTGTTTAGCCCAGTGATACTGGTTGACTAAGCAGGCTGTTAAGTATCCTTCACTGGAAATACCTAAAACAGGATTATACAAAGTTCAGAGGGCTGGATGTAGATACACGTTTGTAGGGGGGTGGACTGATTGCTTTTCAAGATCATTTCCAACACTACATTTTATTATTATTCTTGATACACTCAATTTCAGTCAATTAACTCCAGACAATGAGTAAGTTATCTTCTCTATATTAAAAACAATAATCTCTTCTTCAGTGACTCTGCAGTATTCCATCTTGGTCTATTCTGGCTACACAGTCTGGCTGGAAGACCAATTTTGGATCCTGAGCGTACCCAAGATAATCCATAGAGTTAAGTTAATAGCCCCTCTATTTTTTTAAAGTAGCTTCTTGGCCCCAAAAATGTTCCAAAGGCGGTGCTTGAGCATTGAGCTGTAGTGATTCTTTGGCTTTCAGCTGAGGTCCCATGGATAATGGGCATACGCTGCTATTCTGATCTGTGCTGCAGATCTGGCTGAATGCATCACCAAAAGTTTAAAGAAGATGAAGGCTGTCACTCCTCTCCTCTTCAGTTTTCTGTCATACAGGGTAACCAGCTACATTCACAGTTACTAGATGCACCAAGGAAGCAGGGAAGGAATGTTCTTGCTCAGATTTTTTTTTACTAGGGAGACATACTGTACAATTGCAATTAAACTGCCAGATTTTGTTCTGCATTGTTTGTTGAATTTTCTTCTTATCCCTAGTGCTGGAAAAAACTAATTCAAACATACTTGTCAGAGAGAAGTATTAATACTGGCATGCAATGTAGGATATAACAAGCAGCCTGAAGTAGTAGCAGAGGGGAGGAGATGAAAAATGTTTTATGTTCAGTGCAGATTGCCCTAGATATAGAGGAAGGTATTAGATAAGGCATGCAGATGTGAGTAATTAAAAAAAAATATAAAAAAAAGTTACCAGGGAAAACCTTCAGTCTTCTGTGTTGGCTAAAAGTTGCATAGACAAGAATGCACAAAGAGGCTGACAAAGACTGGAAATATTTCTGTTGATAATTAATTAGATCAATAGATTAGATTTGCGGACAGCTTAAAGAGCTAAATTGTAATGTAATGACAAACGCAGCAGTAGCTGCATATAAAATAGTTCATGCAAAACCAGCAGTCATTAGCAGAATACAAAGTTGGAGGAAAAAGCAGAGATACCAGGGTAGAGGGAAAGATGGTGGGTGAAGGTATCTAGACTTCTGCATTTTAGGGGATTAAATCTTGTTACTGAAGTCAAGGCTAATTTTTCCTGTAAATAACACCTTTATCAGGAAAGAAGGGAAGGTTATTGGGGGTTTTTGTTTGTTCATTTTCCCTCTGCTGCTACTGATACTAGTGCTGCTAATTCAAGAAGACTCTTCTAGGGATTGTGGGACCTAGTGGTGTGGGGTTAGATTACCCAAAGCAATAATATAATGATACTGTGTTGCCTCCAAGAACTGTAAGCAGTCAGCCTTGAGGAGCAGACAGTTTCTCAAGAGCCAGCTGGTTATAGAAGTGAATTTTGGTAGAACAGGCCTCTGCTTTCATGAGCTGGAGAGTTTCCTGGTGTTGGGGGGTTACTTTGGAAAATACAGAATTGATACACCTGCAGCTGCTTATCTGCTTTATCATTTCAGTGAGAGCATCCCTGTGGTGATTGAAGGGGATATTTGGAGAAGACACTATGGTTAGTGTACATTGGTGTGGGGTGAGTTATCTGCATGCTGAAATTTGTGCAAGTTAAGCTACCGCATCCCTAAATTCCCTATTCAAACCAGTCATTAGTTTGGACAGGGGCTTAGAGGAGCGAAGCCTGCAGTGTAGTAAATCCGTAACTGCAGTCAGCACTGTCGGCAAGTTGCTGGTAAAGGCTGCTGAGGAGGAGCAAGGCTGGTGGTGGCAAAGGGTGGCCAGTGTGCTGCCTGCTGCCAGTCAGCTGGCAGGAGCTATCAACAAGCTGTCTAACATGCTAGGTGACCCTGCTTGAGTAGGGAGGTTGGACTAGCTGATCTCCAGAGGTCCCTTCCAGCCTTACTGATTCTGTGATTCTGGCTCACACACACGTTTAGGGGAGGTCATCTGGAGGAAAAGGAGGGGTGGAAGCATCCAGGTTAATATTGCTGTTAATAGAGGGCATATTTTTAATCCTTCTCTTACTGCATGCGTGGGCATTGGCCTTCACTGTTGCCCATCCCAGGGCACGGATGAAAGGGTACTTCAAGGTTTAACTCTGTAATTCAGAAGTCCAAAAGCCTGATGACATGAACTYGCAATCACACTTAGGTTATTGTTACTGCAAAACTGCAGCCTCTGTATTCCTTATCAATATGCCTAAAGACATACTGTTTCAACCTGTGCACTCTTCGGCTGTCACAAGTGTAGACTGGGTTAATTCATTAATGAGAGGGGCCAGGAAGAACTCTGGTGGCAACAGGAAGAATTACGTTTCCCTCTTACTGGCTGCATTGCATGTGGATGTCCTAACCACGTAAGTTGTATGAGCACTTCTCGTATCTCTCCCTGTCTGTATGTCTATATGCATACCTACGTACAATAGTCAAATGACAACATAAGTAATATTCTGCAGTTGTTCAGTGTTCACAGTAAGGCAGAGCATCTTAGAGCAAAAGAACGAGATCAGATACTATGGTTCTAATTAATAATTATAAATAGATCAAGATCAGTTCTTTTGGGCTAATGGTGAAAGTAAAAGCTCAGAGCTATATGAGTAGCACCATTTATTTTAGCACTGGTAAAATCACTAAACTACATGCTATTCCCGATACATTATGTTAAAATTGTGCATATTAGATGTGTTTATAGCATTTTAAAAAATAAGTAGACTAGCTTAATAATAGTTGCAACTAACCCAGGCAAGATCATAGACAAAGCAGAAATTACATTTTAGATAATGTGTCTACAAATGCCTGCATTCTTTCAGATATACTGGAAAGGGACTGTGTCCTAACAGGATGGTTAATGTAATTTAGGGTTAACATCTGTGACTAAATAAAAAAGAATGAAACTGCTGATATATCTTCTGAGATACAGCCAAGGTCATCCAGTCTGTTGAAATCAATGTGTATAGTCCATTACATATGTGAAGCCCTTTTTCTGTTACTGTTCATCTGTTGTTCTAGCTGATCTTCATTTTATCTMAGTTTATAAAGAGGGAAGCAGGGGGATGGGGAGGAAGGTAATAATAATGTTAGAATCTCATTTCTCTTCTTCAAGCTTAGCACACCTTATTCCTACCAAGTGAGACTAAAGAAAGATTTGGTCTTGTTTGTCTCTCTTAGCTCCCTTGTAGGGATCTTTGCTTCATGTCATTTGGTTGGCGATACAGCTTACTGACCAGGAGACAACAAAATAACTTCAGCAGCCACCTGAAATAACTTCAGTTCAGTGCAAAATTATCAGTATTCAGTTAGCCTCTGTCTTCCCTTTTCATCTCTTCTGACGTCTCTGAGAGCATAGTTGTAGAGTGCAACTTGAAGAAATGGGCTGAGAAACAGGTATCTGCTGTGCCATCTCCCTTCCCTCCATGCCAGTGAAGTCTTTGTGACTGTTTCCTAGAGAAGAACCTTGAATTTACTTCTGTGACTGGATCTCTCTCCATCAGCAGATCTCAGATCTCTCGAGGTAGTCACTGTCTTAACTTGCAAAAAACTATAARTTCCTAGTATTTTAATCTCCAGAATTTCAGGATTATAGATGAGGTGGAGGGTGATACAGCAAACACTGAAACAATCTCATAATTCTATGTTTAGCAGCCCAGCAAACCCATATGCTAAAATGTGTTTGCATTAAAATAAGCTAAATAAATTTTTACAGTTCAACATAGTCTAGAACTAGAAAAGCTGTGTAAGTGCTTCCTAGACAGTTAACAGGGTTAACTTTAAAACAGTTTTTTCCCTGTATTCTGCTCCCCCAGATGCATTTCATAGGTAAATGGACATTCATAGAAATCACAGGTATTGGCTTCCTGGTACAGTCACACTAAATCTTGAAATTGCTGAAGGTTTTGCTTCAGTAAAGACTAAATAAAATCTGATAAATGGTTTTAGATTTGGCAGCCTAGTGCAGCACAGGTACACCTAACTGGGAATTAGATAAGATGAAATCTTTTTAGTATGTCTTGGCTACTGCTTTTCTGTGAACCCTAGGGGAAAGTAATTCTAATAGCTGTGCCTCACTTTCCCTTGCTATAATATGGGCATAATAATAGAGTTTCATCTGCAAAGATCTTTAAGGTCTAACAAGCAAGCATTAATGGAAAGTGTAGTGCTATGTGTTTTTTTTCTTAAATAAAGCTGCTTTCTAATGCACAATTTATGCCACAGACAGCATGTTTAGAGTAGTAATATTTTTAACAAGTCTCTGATGAAACCATTTTTCACAAGCTTTTCTTTGGGATGCAGTTAATTTACATGCAGTTAAATTACTTCATGTTTCATTTGCTTTGATATGCTTTAAAAATGCTGAGCATTTTTGTATAATTTGTCAGCCATTAGTGATATTTTTGTCATTACAGTCTTGCCTCATGACTCACTATTACACCAACAGTCCTGTTGCAGATCTCTCTATAGAGCAAGATGTATTTATAGCCATTGATGAGAGCCCCGTTCATGTTCCTGATAAGGTCAGTGGAAGTTTCCCTACAAACCTAAATGGGAATAGAAACCTGGTTTTATGTTAATGCCATTAAATGCTCGACAGTTCAACTGCACATGTTCTGTCAGGCTGGAGTGTTTACAGGGCAGTGTTTGTAATTTAGTTTTTATGTTTCAAATGAAGAAGGCTACCTGATGTTTGTGTTTAGAAAAAGCCCTGAGCTTCACAATTAAGTGAAGTTATCTGGGCTGCTACAGATGACTGCCATGTTGCATCTTTTCTTGTAATAAGGAAGAGCCTAAAAATCATTTTGGATGATGCTACCTGTTGCATTTTTGGAGGGATCTGCCACCTTCAGCAGGAAATCTGCCCTCATCTTTATCCACTGCTGCTTAGTCTTGTTAAATCCTCTGCTTGCTGTAAAGGGGCACATGGCAAGGCTCAGAGTTTAGCTGGCTGGCTCATTGCATGGGCAGAAGAGATGTTTTTTTATGGTCAAAGCAGTGCAGTAGGCCTCAGGAGGTCTGTGCTTCTGTTTCTGCCAGTTACAGATTTCTTCTTTGGCTTTAGGCAAGTTACTTAGACCAAATGGACCTCCAGTTTTGGATCCCCAGCATAATGCACCTAAAGCCAGAGGCAGACCGAGTTCTTGATTGCTCAGATGCAGCTGAGCACGAAACCTAGGCGGAGCGTGTTGAGCTGCGGCTCTACAACTCTACTTTTCAATTACCCTGCCAGCATTTCTAGCTAGAGACAGTGATGATATCATTACTTTATGGTGAGTGTACAATGCAGGCTATTAATTTTGATAACTTAGTTTGACTAACAAGTGCGTTACAGTTCTTACCTGTGATAAGTACCATTTGAGAAATAAATACTAGAGATCAGATAGGTATCAGTGCTCACTAACTGTAGGGATCAAAGGATCTGAAGTGGTCTGTGGAAGCAGCTATCTCTCAGATTAAAAAAAATACTTTTAAAAAAAATTTAGTTTGAATCTGCTTTAGCCTTGACTTCCTGTCAAAATAAAGCAATTGCTTGAGGGCTTGTGCAGTGTAGGACCTGCTAGCTGATGTGAGTACACTGGTTCACTGGTAGTTCCAAACATGCTATTTGCCAGCAAAGAGATATGTGGGAATTACTGTTTTTGCTCTAAGTGCATCTTCTCCAGCTGAGAAGAAAATGCAAGTTTTACACAACACAGCAAGGGTCTCCTGGAGTTGCACTCCTGAGAACGGTTTACAAAAGCCTGGATATTACTCAGCTCACAGATAAGCTGCCCTCCTGGCTCCCTGCTAAATGACTTTTGTCCTTTTCTTCTGAAAGAACATGGTTTCTGTGTTCTACAACAYGGAGCAAATAATGTATGGATTGCAGGGTTAAAAAAAATCTGACAAGCAATTCACAGGAGCCAGTCACAGGATGAACAGTTTCRGTGTCTTCCCCAAATAGTCTTGCCCCTAAGACATCTCCAGGACCAAGCAGAATCGCCTGTTCTCTTACACCGCTGTCTATAGCTCTTTAGCTCTAGCTCTTCCATCTGAAGAGCCACTCCATCTCTCGCTTTTCATTACTTCTAATCCTTATTTTCATCCTGTCTCAGGAAATCATAATTCTCCCTCTCTCTCTTCCCCAAGTTAATCTGCCTTCACTGTGGCATGTTCTCCCTCYAACACAGATTCACACAATACTTGAGGTTGGAAGATGCTTCTGGAGGTCATCTGGTCCAACCTCATGCTTGTAGCGTGTGAATTTCCACTTGTAATTTCACAGCCACCTCCACAAACATCTGAGCTGCCTTTTCGTCATTCTCTTAACAGACACACAAATGCTACTTCCCAGAGGCAAGGCAATAACAGACTATGATTCTGGGGCTATCTTTTTATAGATAGAGAGTTCTCTCTCAGGTTGGAAATAAACTTGATAATTAAATTCAGGTCCTTCCTCCCCTAATTTTGAGGGATTCAAATGGCAAATTCGAGGTAGCRTTCTCCTTTGTTAAAATTCTGTTCAGCTGACTGAGTCTTAGCCTCTCATATCTTAATGGCTAAACAAGGGCTGGGTGAATGAAATACATACCCTAACACTGGTTATATACTGGCTAAATTCACCACATGTGCCCATTTTTCATTAACCTTTAATATCCTATATATATATACAGATCTAGCCCTGAAAATACAGGGTGAAGTGCAGTATCTGAGAAGTGAGACTTCAGAATTGCTAGTGGTGAAGACAAGGTTTGTGTTTTAGGAATTGCTCCTATCTTTCAGTCCTGAATTCAGTTCATCTCACCTTTCCAGGAGGTGTTCTGGTGTTAATATTTGAAATGAAATATTTGCAGTGTGTGTAAAAGGTGCTGATCCACTGACCTGAAACTAGCGGAGTTCAGGCATCTGCACTTAAATCCATCACTCAGCCTCACTCTGCAAGGGACAGGAGGAATTTCCCTGCACCAGCAYGAGGCTGTTGCAGGTACTTTGCCCACTGGCCTGCCTGCTCAGTGGCAGCAGAGGTGCCAGTTTGCAATTGCACTGTAGATTTTTTTTTTTACTGCTTTTAAAAATGAGTCCGAATCAAATTTGTGGTTTAGATTCTAATTTGGTTCTTAATTGGCATTGCTGAAGCTATTCGCTGCCTCTGCAAATTCAGAAGTATTTTTGTTCTTATCTTGTCTGTAATAGAGAGTTTTGAGTTTTTTTTTTTTTTAAGATTGCCTGTGTAACAGGAAACTCAGATTTGTCCCAAAATACAGTATTTTGGTCATATTTCTCACCCAGGGATTGGGTAGAGACCATTCACAGCAGAGATGGCATGTGCCACCAGGAGGAAAAAGCAAATTCTTAAATGACATTGCTGGAAAAGCACCTGTGATTCTTTTTTGCCTCCTTCCTTGCAGTTACCTTTATTGAGGTAGACGAGATAAAAAAACACAGGGCTGCTCTGACTCCTCTGGCTTCAACACAGAATTCCTTTATTAATTCCATATACTTTAGGCTGTCTAGGTAATAGACATGTATTAAGTTGTTTAAGTTTAAAGAATAGTTATGTCTATGCCTGTCTCCCTGAATTTTAATCTAAACTGTGACTGATGGCTGCCCTGACCAACCCAGTTCCCATATTTTCATTGCACTAGACAAAACTAGGTGAAACCCACAGTCACTGCACAGCACCCGCTTCCTCGGAGCTGTGAAGCTCTGTATCCCCCCTACAGCCCTTCTCCTCTAGCCCCAAAAGATATTTTGCTTGCTGTGTAATTACTGGGTGAGGTTTAGGGATGTTTAMGTTTGAGAAGCAGTCCTGCTACCTCCCTAAAAACTGAAAAATCTCCCSAGTAGGTCATTCCTCTGTCATACAAAATCACTCCAGGTTCATCGGTAAGAATATGTGATGTGTCTCATTTTGTGTGGCCACGCAAGTGCCAGGTCTACAATCCCTTGTGTACCAGCCTTTCACAGATTTTTCTCGTTAAGGATTTTAAGACTGAAAGATAAATTTGGAACACCTCCTTTTGGGGTTTGTGCCAGCCAGGTTCCAAAAACAAGGTAAGAGCTCGGCGCCTGCGTTTGCAGGCTCTCGTTCCTCTSCTGGCCGCGTTCGGTGCTCCTGCAGTAGTCCCAGCACGCTGCCACATTTGCTGCGACGAAGGATGCTCTGAAATTCACAGCCTCGTGTCCACAGGCTCCTTTCTGTAGAATCGTATTTCCTTGCGCACACGAAGCAACTCTGCTGTGTCACGGGGCTGTGGAACAGGAGGGTACTGTTGTGGGGTTTCTACAAAATGCCTTTAATGGCTGTCTCCCAAATGAGGGCAACATCTCTAGCGTAAGAGAGGAACCAGTGTGCCCAGAGTCTCCCCTGACTCCGGTGGCAGTTCAGGTGGTATGGARGGGAGGAGAGGAGACCTGAGAGTGYGTATAGGAGGCTGGTACTGCCCTTGAGAGAAAACAGTTGAGGAAACTGAAAAACTACAGAAATCCATATTTGTGAGGGTAAAAATGGCTGTCAATCTAAATATGATTTTATTGACTGCTTTAATTTAAGTATCTTCTGTTTAAGTGCCTTAGAGGGAAATTCTGTTCAGGAGAAAAAAATCTATCATCTGCTGGTCTTTGTTCTTGAACTTGACCCATTTTTTGGTACCTTGAGGTAAGAGGAGAAACCTGGAAAATGAGGGTAGCTAGGTGATACGAAGTGAGGATCCCATGTAACAGCTTCAATTTTAGAGACCAGTTAGAGGCTCATCTAGAGGCCATTGAGGTGTGTTTTGCAGAACTGTGGGGTACTCCAGCACTGAAGTCAGGTCCTCTTCTTTGTCTCAGGTTTGTGAGTGGTTTTTGAAAAYGCAGATGAACACATCGCTGAGACCATTTGTCCTCTTGCTCTGTTGCGAATCCCAGGAATTGTGCCAGAGGGATTCCCTGGAGCCATGGCACCGTTTGCTGTGCCCCAAGGAGCCGTGCTGTTGGGAGCTACCACAGCAGCATCCTGGACAGGTGAGCTATTGCCACCACTGCTCGAATGCTAGCGATGGCCGCGGCTCTGTCTGCAGGATGCAGACCTGATTTTTCAGGTTGTGTATGCGGATCGATGCCATGGGAATCAGTGCACTCTGCTCTGTGAAGAGCTTTTGCTGGGCTCAAGCAAGACACAGAGCAGGATCAGGCCTTACCTTCTGATTCCCTGTCCTTTTCCTGTACAGAGGAGCAAGGGAGAGAGGCCAGTGCACTGTCACCATTACGTCTCCACCAGGTGACTTTCAGTCCCCCCATGACACACAAGGAAGGGCAGGTTCAGTGCCAGGCAGGAGCTTTCGCCTCTGCAGGAGGCTTCCAGGAGTATCAGCCCCGGCAGGTGTGTGACCGAGGGGTTGGTGACAAAACTGCTGCCTGTGATTTTGGCCCTGGGCGCTGGGTCCTGGGGAGAGCAGCAGAGACTGGTGGAAGGTGGTGCTGTGACCTTTTCCATTACAGTGCAGAAAGCACGGCTTTGCCTGGTTCCAGCTCTCTGAACGATGTGGTTCGGGCTAGCTACCACATTCCTCAGAGCAGGCAGAGGATGGGGTTTTCCTGTGGTTCCCACCTCCTCCAGCTGAGGCAAAGTCTGGAGGACAGTTTGAAGCTCAGAGAACAAGGTTGTGCTGTCTAGCTGTTAATGTAATGGCATCTACCTCCTTGCAACCAAGTACAAGCGACTTGCTCCCAGTCTCTCACATGCTGCTATTTTCATCTTCGGTTGATTTTTATTTATCACTAAAACGATACTACAAAACGTTGGAAATATCTGTATTAAATACAGATCTGCAGTTACTTACCACTTTTTAACCTGCTGTATTTATGGAGTTCTTTCCTACGTAATTTTGGACCAGAAGGAAGCCAGGGTGTTGTCACCAGCTGAGGGACTGTGCAGGCACTGCTGCCTCAGCAYGCTGCAGAAACCATGGGAAGAGAAAGTAGAGCAAGGAGCAGGTATCTGTTGCTTTCTGCTCTAGCTTGAGACAGCATTGTCCCATTTCAGGGCCATGCAGTAGATTTTGTCTTTGCTGTACCGCTGTCCTCTGTAAAGTGGGAGGAGGCTATTGCTGYAGGGTGGACCTGTGCCTCAAATGACAGCAGCCCACCCTGGTCCTCCAAGCATTCAGGAGGGATCTTCCTTTTCTGCTATGTATCAGAGAACTGCTGGGCTCCTAAATCACTCTGCCTTTAAGCTCTTGGGCACAATAACCCCTTCCAATTTATGTCAAGCCTGTGGACTGTGTGCACTATTGCTTTTTTTCCCCTGCCTGAACATTGTATCTTGTGATAATTRCTAATATTAGAGAGCTGAAAGGGCACTAGCCTGCAGCCTTCCAGTCAGACACCTTCATTTCCATATATTAAGTGCTTGGACAACTTGTCATTTTTGAGGTTTAGGGGTTACATCAATGGAGAAGGGGTCCTTTGCTGTGACAAGGATTTGAACATGTGATGACTTTACGATTGCTGTTCTTCCCGCTGCTGCTTACCTGCCAACTACAGAGCAAGTCCTAATCTAGTTTGACGCTACTTATCCTGTTAGTTCTTATAGGCTAGAGCAACTCTAAAGGAATCAAAAGAAAAAGAAATACATGTACGTATATATTTCTGTATATGAGCTCCTTTAATTACAGTTGTATGACATATTTAAATTATTTTCCGATACTACCTAGTATCAAAGAAAATGACTTCAATTTCCCATGCCCATTATTCAGTACTGCTCTGGGGAGGTAATTAAATTTTCAGAGATTGTCGTATAGATACTCTAACCTGAACATCCATTGCTCTTTTGCACCTGCCTTTAGATGAAACCAAGAGAAGGCAGTACTTAGTAGCTGAGAATATCAATATTGGGTTTCCTGCACAAAATCTATGGGAGCTTTCAGAGCTGATCCTGCTTTTGAAAGATGGTGGTGGTGGCAGTGCAAGGGGAAGGAGGGCAGCAGGCTCACCTGCAAGGAGAGAAGAGCTAGTACAGCCTGAACATTTTTAAATGTTTCTGTTATTTTCTCATCTTCAGGAAATCAGAGATGTTGAGAGAGAAARAGAGATAAAAAGAGTTAGATGAAGTCCCAAACGGCTTGTTGTGCCGGAGAGGGTGAAAGAGAGAGGAGACAGCACTKAGCCTGGGCTGAGTTATGAAGGAGCACTTCAAATAACTTTTTTTTCCTGGTGACTGTTGAAATTTATCTTCACTCTCATGGTCAGTAGAGGAGCTACTTTTTTTTTTCTTTGCATGTGAAATAGAATTAGGACAACTATATATTCCAGAGCAGTTTGCCTTTCTTTTTTAAGATTTATCATTAGCAAGATGGAACATCGCTAATTGGTATTTGGCTATGCAGCATCATGCATGCTCATGCTGAAGAGGACTGGCATTGCCCCTCTTCCTAGGATTCTGCAGTAACAACCCAACTGTAATCAGAGGTGTCCTTAGTACTATTTCTGAAGAACTATCATCAGAAACATTGCCAAAAAAGGGGGGAAAATAATAATGTAGTTAAATAAAGTTGAAATAAGTCAAAGAGCAAGTACAGTCCTAYTGCTCTGCTTATGATCTCTTGAGCCATCAAGAGATTTGGACAGCAAATAATTTTTAGAAAACAAACGTTCATCCTGAATTGGCTTAATTTTTTTTTGCTTGGCTTTCCAGGTAATGAAAATACTCAGAACATCTAACTGCATCTCCTGAAAGCTCAGAAACTCCTAAAGAGTTCTCTGCCCCACTCCCCTCCCCCRGAACAAATGAATTTGCTTCTGCCTACATGCTGCAGATGAAACACGCTGCCAGTGCAGGCGGTTTCATGCACAGCTGCATGCACCCTAGAAATCCCTCTCTGAACCTCAGTACGACTTGCAGCTGGTGTGAGCGAGTACATAGAGCTGCTGCCACCACCCAGTGAATGTGCTGCATGAGAAGGCCGGGTGTTTGTGAAGGGTGCAGCGGTTTTCACCTGCCAGGATTAGCTCTCACTGGTCCCCCCGAGGGGTAGCTGCCTCGGAGGGCGCAGAGGCTGCGACTCAGCTCTCTGAAGCTGCATCAGCTTCCCGAGTGCCTGGCGTCCTGGGGAACGACACGCAGCATCCGAGCATTTCATATTTCATCAGCCAAAGTACTCGCCTTTTCTTTTAGTAGCTTAAATAGTATTTGTTCTTGAGCTGTGTAACAGAATCGGCGTTGCGGTTGTCGGAGCCAGCGCCCCCAGGACGCGTGTGCTTTGCTTCCTGAGCAGCCACCAGCAGAGCACGGGGTGAGCAGTGGCGAGTACGGCGCTGCCCGGGGAGCCCCGAGGACGCGGAGGGCAGGTGCCGTTGCAGCGGGGCTGCTGGGAAGCGCCACGGCTTGGGGAACCGCAACACAGTCACAGTGCGTGTGGGAAACAGATTTGGCTGCAAATGGGTGGGACATCTTGAAATGTGAAAATACATGTATTTTGCTTTTTTAAAAGTGAAAAATTTCAAGTTTTGTTTTCAGATCATTCTTCTGTTCAAAACTGACCTAACTGAAAAAGAACAAAGAGGAGCTTTTTTTTTTTTTTCATGTGAACTGAAACATTTCTTTCATTTTAGGTCAGCCGAACTGAGATTTATAGTTTCACATTAAGAAAAAGAAGAAGAAAAAAAAAACTACATTTTTTGTTTATTCCAAACTGCCTTTTTTAAAAAAATTTTACCAGCAAAGACAAAATCCATTAGTCACAAAGACCTTTTTCATACACAAGTGCAAGATCTCCACAGACACTTGGAGCCCAGCTGTTTTCATTTACTGGTTCCTGATACTGCCACTGAACACATACAGAAATTTAGATATATGTCATCAGGAAAAAGAAAGATCTACACAGAGAAATAACCTGTGTGGCTTCTAACAGGACTTTGGCAATAGCAGCATCACTCTTGGTTTCTTGCCGGTGCAGGAAGGTGTGCTGCGGTGCGGAGGGTCGGCGCCCGCCTGYGGCACGGCTGCGCCAGACACCCTGGGGAGGCGGCCAGGTCCCGGCCGCGGAGCCCTGGGGGCGGCCACGCTGCTCCGCGTCCCGTAACCAGCCCTGACAGGAGCCGCTGACCTGGGAGCGGCTGCGGGAGGTTGCAAACGCCGCCGGAGAGGGACCAGCGTGGAGAGCGGCAGCTTGGGCCCACGGGTGGCGGCGAAGCCGGCTGGGCGGGTGCCCTTCCGCGCAGCAGCGCCGCCACGCYAGCGCGGCCACGCACCAGCTGCTTCGGCCTCGCGTCACCACCGCCAGCGCCCACCCGCGGCGGCATGCGCAAGCCTTGCGGCTCGAGTTCAGCGTCTTCGAGGCCAGCCTGGCTGCGCCCAGGCGGGTGCCTGGCAGCTGTGAGCCCGCCGACACCAGCCTCACGCTCGCCCCTGGCCGCACAGGCCTTCTGTCTGACAGACACGGGTTTGTTTAAACACACGATGTGACACTAGCACAAGTGTTTTCAGCTCTGTCCTTTTTGCCATCTCCATGGCTGCAGGCAGGGGACTGTCCCCAAGGAGCGGGGCTCACCAGGGAGCTGCAGTGACAGTTCACAGACCACAAYGACCCCTCGCTGGTGCTGCAGGCTGAGACGTGCTGTCAAACCATGCGTAACGCACCGATGCGCCTTGTTGGATGTTGGCGAAGGAGTTGCGTTGTCTGGCCCGTGTCCCTTCGAGAATGCTGTCGTTTGTAGGCTGCCAATGCAATGGTCTGTTATAATAAGCTGTAATTGCTGTATTGTTTTCTGCTAGCATCATGCCTCACCATCATCTGAGATTTGACTTGCAGAAATGCTTTGCTTTCCATATGCTTGTGCAGTTTCTGTGGCATCCAAATCCCTGCCCTGGTTGAGCACCATATGCAGGGACCRCTGCAAGGAGGGGTTCTGTCACCTCCTCGCAAGAAGGGCACCTCAGACAGTGCTTCCTTTGAAAAACAGCCAAATATCAACGAGTAAAACAAAAAAGGAAAAAAAACAAAACAACAACAAAAAAAAAACCACTAGGATATTCAGCAACACAAGTGAGCAATTGCCTGGTTTTCTGGCTCTTCCAGCCCTAGTTTGCCTACTGCTGTGCTTCCCAATTGGAATTGCATTCGTGTGAGTGTGTGGCTGCAAAGAAGATGGGCATGGGGGCTGCTAAGAGCTGTGCTCACCGCAGTACCAAGCCCAATCATCCCGAGCGCTGAGCTGGAAGGAAGCGGGTGACGGTACACCCCAATTACGCGCCTGTTGTTGCCGAAGAGCACTGCTGGGGGGGGGGTTTACAAGGAGCAGCAGCCACCCACCCCGACAGCCTTCTCTCTTCCTGCCCGCACAGCGCCGCCCCAGCACGGGGGTCCAGCCCCTGCTGCTGCGGCTGGGGCAGCCTCCCCGTCCATCACYGCCTTGCCCTGTCCCCCATGTTTTCCCCCACTGTAGTTCAGCCACTGGCTTTAATGAAGATTTCTCTTGTYAAGGCAAGTTAAATAGGAAAATAAGGAAAAAATAAACCCTGTGCTCCTGGTGCGCTTTCTTTCCTATCCCCTCACCATTTCAGCTGTACTGTTCTGGGAAATACTCTGGCAGGTACCGCCGATGCAGTGATGGCTTTTCCAGGAGTAGCGCTGCTTGTGACAGCCCTTGCGCATGATGGTATCAGAAAGTATCTCTGTTCAAGACAAGGAGGCAGAAAAGTCATCCTGCAACCACAGAACTTATTTTCAGTCAGTTCAGAAATAAATGAGGAAAAAAAGAAAATCAAGAGTGCACTATCTCCAGTCTACAAGGAACTGGTTAACATGAACTAAAGCTAAACCAGAGTGGGCAAGTAAGCCCATGTGTATCGATATATGTAATGTGTGTACACACACACACACACACACACATGACAGGTGAAAGGTATCAACTTACTTATTCTTCTCTGTGCTCCTACAGTGTATATGCCCCCCCGCCTCTTTTTTTTTTCTTCTGAATGGCAGGACACAAGTTAGTTGCATTTTTCAGCCACCCAGTGCCACAATACCAATAGCTCTGTGTGTCACTGGAGTGCTGTGCAGCACCCAAAGCCTGTGCAGAAACTGTTCATCTGTAGGTGCTCTCTTCATTTATCTTGACTCTAAACAGGTCAGTTCTTCTGCCAGCAGTGAAGCTAGAGCAGAATGGCAATAGTAAGAGTTATATTTACCACATCAGAGCCTCTCTAAATATTTTTTTTTAAATATATATTTTTTCCCAGTAGCTGGACCAGAGCTAGCTGGCCTGCGCCATCCCCCCGACTGACTGCACACAGGTCACAGGTGTCTCTTGCTTTCATGGTCTTATTTGTACCAAGGAAATACAGCAGGCTAAAAGCTACATATTTTTTTTTTTTAACATACCACAGTAGAAACAGTTACCGAGTTATATTTGTCAGAGTCACAGTAGTTTACGCATATTTGCTATTCACAGACTGCAGAATATTGCCGATAACCTCACTGGTGGGGACTGACACCACAGAGATGCATGCATTTGTGTGAGACCATAGTCAACGATGGCTATACTGTATTAAGCACATTCGTTTATTTAAAACACCTTCCTGTAAAATTGATTCCTTTAAATTTGTAGTTTTTTCCCCACAATTACRCACAAAATATAACCTGTAAACAGTTTGACATTACACTTTTATGTACAAGTGAACCATGTTGGAAAGAAGTAATTCAGTGGGTGCTGCTGCAGCTGCGGCGCTGTGCAAGAGCTGGCTCAGCCGCGGCGCTGCCGCGTGCTTGCRCCAGGTCGGCAGAGGCAGGACGCGCAAGGCCCCTGCGCGTCGCAGTACCGCCTCCGCGGGCCCCCGGCCCCCGTGGGCCCCC
>NW_028186501.1:1138703-1167096 GCF_003343005.1 Rhea americana
CGGCCCCCGCGGCGGCAGTGCTGCGCGAGGCAGCGCGCCGGCCCCGCAGGGAGCCGCCCCGCGCGGCGCTCCGCACGGACGTGAAGAGCAATGCCCGGTGAAACAGCTGGGCCGCCTCATCCTTCCGCAACCATCGCTAACGTTTGCCTCTGCTTWGGTCTGCGGTCCACCTTTTTGTGTGTTCATTGCAATAGAATAAAAGCTGCAATATCGTACGTATAAATTGGTACAGAGCTCAGTGACACCAGTGCCAAGAAAAATAATGTCATCTTGTAATATAAATCATTTAAAAGTGCTTTTTTTTTTTTKTTCTTTTAATCTACAAAACCCCATTGGGGCACAAGCTATCCATACGACTGGATGATTGTTTTGTACCACGACGAGCACGGGCCTTGGCCGTAAGGCACCCTGCCGGTCGAGCCGGGGCCTGCTGACGAGGGCAGCGAGCTGGCCGGGCCCCGCTGCCGCTCGGGGCCCCGGAGCCCGGGGCACAGCGCTGGAGGATGCAGCCTGCTCGCTGCCAGCGAGGCCCAGCCTCGCTTCCTGCTTCAGCCCGCCACTTCGCAAGTCAAACAGGCTGACCCGTGCAGGCGCAGTCCCCGGAGCCGCGGTGCGTGGACAAGGCGGCAGGGCCGGGGCCAGCCCTTCCCCGCCGGCTCCCGCCGAACCTGCGCTGTGCCGGGCRCCTGCCTTCAGGTTGCACCAGCCTCCCTCCAAAGCCACCGTCCCGGGCCGTGCGGGCGCCCCACCGCCAGGCCCAGGCACGTCCCTGGGGCACGCGGTGCCCCGGCGCCTCGCCCAGCTCCCTACATTCGCGCCAAGGTGCACTTGCGCAGGGCAGTAACACCTAGTTACAACACTTTCTTAACCTAAGGTCTTAAGCAATTGGTCATGGGCAGGTAAAGCGGGGTGATGAAACAGAACAAGGTACCTGAAGCAGCAACATAAAAACAAACAAACAAAAAAACCCTGCTTGTTTGCCATAAGCAGAAGTAACAAACACTGTAAGCAATCGACATGGATGTGAATTTCACAGAAGTTTAATGGCTTTCTCTCATCCTCACTGACCAGCACTGCCCATTTTGCTTGATAAAAGCTATTTTGTTAGCATCTGGGTCCCATTGAAGCCAGTGTACGTTTTAAAGTAAGTTAATTTCAAAAGCACTTTGGTCGGTCTTTGTTATGTGTACAGAGTAGCTTCAGTATCCATTTTGTTCCCCGCATATTTCAGGGAGTAAGGTATGCTGCTACCCGAATTTCGTTTTGCCTTGCTACCTAYAAACTGCCGAAAAGGTCCTGGGGAAAGACATGGTCCTTTCGCTCCAACAAATGAGAACTATTTTTAGCACTTAAAAAAGCCACTTTTTTAGACAACTTSTTATTCCAATTTCATTTCTGCACACTGTGCTCTGTTCTTTTTCTCCCTCTGCACCGACATGAGGCAACAAGGGAAAGACTGAGCGGGACAGGAGCCGCCAGGAGCCCGCGGCAAGGGAGGAGCGCGGGCGGTCGCAGCCCTGGGTACCCGCCGCGGCGACGTCTAGCAGCGAGGAGGCTGCTAGGGCCTGCGAGCTGAGGAGAGCAGCCCTTGCCGTGGAGGCACAAATACAGGCCGAGGGGCACGCAGGAATCGGTCTGGCTACATACACGTATGTATGCATGAACATTATTTTAGGGATGCGGTCATCCAAAATTAATACAAYCACCTGCAATGAACTCATCCTCGTGGTGCCTTTTGTTCTGCTTTATGTTTACTGCAAGGACAGCATCAGCAAGGGAAGTCAGGCCCTTTTCTCTGAATCTGTGAGCCCAAAGGCCGTCACGGAGCACAGGCCAGGAGGAAGAAAAGACTCTTCTTAACTAGAAAGCGCTGCTACTCCAACAAGAGCAAAGCTACTGCCCCAAGGAAGGGGGCTGCGCGCAGAGTCAGGACAGCTCCCTAACCGCTCCAAACTGCGGATCCTCTGCTCCCCTCYGTCAGCAATGAAAGCGCTGTGGAGAGCACGGACTGCAGTCGCTGCACAGCCCGGCCCGGCCGCTTCCCGTGCGGCTACRGCCCACGGCCCGGCTGGTTCCTGCACAACCGCGCTGTTCCCCCGGGCTGGAATCCATTCCCTAYGGACACAGGGCAGAAGGGGCAAAGCCACCCAGACCCGGAGCGTGCGCCTGCAGGCACCTGCCCTCCAACTTGCATCCTAGGCAGTAATACAGCATGATGTTTTCCAGCAGGCTTAGCCTGCCTGTGATTAATATTAAAGACTTATTTTTGCAGCAGAGAGTAATAACCACTTCATCTACAACCAAAGACCTGAAGGCCACGTAAATCAAGCCTGTTCTGGAGCATTTCATTTGGTCCAATTTTTCTACAGTTACTGCTCATCACGCAGCTCTGTGCAAACCAAATKCCACTATGCAGACACGCACCCCCTATGTGTACATGCACATCGCGTGCCCCATCTGTCCCTCGTTTTGTAGTACAAATATTTGTGATACAAAAGAGAGGAAACGAGTAGCAACTGYGATGTTTCACCTGTAGCCACTGTTCAGGAAACGACCTGGCCTGATGCGGAGGGGAGAGCAGGCCCCAGCTGTGCGTGCCAGCTGCAGGCTCCCACAGACTCCGACCGGCCGGGAATTTAAAGGAGGAAAAACAAAACAAAACAAAAACTCCCATCATGCGCATGGCACTGCAGGAGACACAGGTGCCACAAAACAAACACATAACTTGGGCCACATCTGTCCCACATACGTTAAAGGTGATGGATTTTGCTGCAAAAACACACGTATTTGGTGGGTAAATGGAGGGCTACACGTTTAACGTGACTGAACGTGAGCATGAGCTAAGGTATTAAAACCTGAGTTGGTGCTAGAGCCTCATACACAGAAATGCTGAACCCTCGTGCCTGGCCTAGCGTTTCCTAAATCAGGCCCCCCATTCCCCAATCCACGTTCTGGCTTGATAATGCTGTGCGGTAAATAAAGTAATTCACCCTCAGCGGACACGACCCTGAGCTGCCACGTCCAAACGCCGTTCGCCGCAGACCGCCGCGGCTGGGAGCGGCTGCTCGAGGCGCTGCCCCCGCGCGGGCTCCCGCGCCGGGATCGCTCTGGGCGAGCGCCGCGCGCTGCGTCCTCGCGGGCCCCTGCCCACGGAGGGCCGGCCGCCGCCTGTGTGCTCAGAGGAACCTCGCGGCTCCTCCGGCAAAGAAAAGCACAGCAGCTGAAAGTGCATCCAGACAGAACGAACCTGCGCGACTTGACATCGCCTTCCACAGGAGCCCGAAACACAGAGGGGAAACGAAGGCCTACAACCGGGCGGTCGCTCAGTAGTCGCTATCGAAACACCCTGGGCTACCAGCACGGGCACATCCCTTTTATACACAGACATGTAAGAATTCTACGTACTTCTGCTGTACCGTGCCGCGCGGGCAAGGGCTGCCCCTCGGCGTTCTGCTGCCGGCTCCCGTGGGGCCGGCCCGCCGGCGGCAAGGCGCTGCACCCTGCCCGCGGGCGCCGGCCCGTCCCCCCGACTGACCTTTCCGACGGCTCCCGCTACGAACAACCAGGGACGCTCGGCCTGCTGAGCGGCGCCGTGCCGCTGGCYAGAGAAAGGGCCGACACTGCGATCGGTGTCTCGCTCACAGAATCCGGCTGGTTTCTTTTCAATTTTCTCTTGAAACTTAGGTAGCTGGAACGGCACTGTTCTATTGCTTAGCAATCACTTCCCTGCCGATCAAAGCACTAAATGCATCTTGTTAGGCTGGTAAGCCCTTGAATTTGCTTCTGCGTCGGWTGGGACCGAGCGTCTGCCCTCCCCGCCAGCCTGGGCCAAAGACTTTTGGCAACTGCGCCCGGCTAGTCCGCAGAGCCCAGCCCGCCTCGCCTGCTCGGCAGCCCGACCCGCCGCAGCGCTGACGCCAGGAAAAATCCCTGCAACCTTCCAACTGGAATCATTACATGTTTAACCCACTGTCACCAGAAAGCCTTGAGAAATACAGAAAAAGCTGGGGGAAGAAACGGGGAAAATCATCAAAATACATGGGATGTTTTGCTGATGGCAATGAGACCCACGCACTTTTCCCTGGCCTCCACTAACATACATTTACAGTGGGGGGGGGGGGGGCAGAGAGAAGGAAGGGAAGTGGGGAAAAAAAAAAAAGTTTTCTACTCGCGCTCAAAGATCTTAAGAAGAAATGGAACATCTACAGATTGCTAAGATTACCCTTTTCTGAGAAAGTGCAGCTATAAGGAGAGAGCCAGAAAATCTTTAAGCAATACATACTGATATATATATACACATATATATACACAGAGATATATATACACATATATATATATACACACACACACACGCTTAATGTAAACGGTCATGGCATAGCTTGTTTCTCGGAGTTGTGCACATCCTCCACGTAAGTGAGGGCTCAAAAGGCATGCAGGTCCCAAACCTCCCGGACGGTGCCTGACCAYGCGCGGCACTTCCACTGCCGCCAGCAGCACCTGCGCTCGAGTAGCTTCTGCTGTTGATACTGTTGTGCCCTTCAGGTATTCAGCTTGTGCAAGGACTCGGAGTTTACAAATAGAAGTATTTGTCATTGTGCTTCCACGTTACCCTACGACTATAAACATTAAAGTGAAATAGGCAAATTGGGCAGTACTATAGAGACGGATTTGTTTCTTGTGACCTAATAAATTATTATCAGGAATTATTTTCATATCACTTAGAATCTTGCTCTAAATGGTAACAGGGTTATGCACTTCCCTGCCCTGATCCTATAGATGATACTTCCGCAGCAGTTCAGATTGCCAAGGATGTTTCCTTTCCGGAAACCTGTCTGGGATTTTGATCTTGAGGAAATCCTGGATACATTTCTCTAGCTCCTCCTCAATAGAAAGCTTTTCTTTCACGGCCTTTTTCTTGCTGGAGTTGGACTCCCGGGAGCCCGAGGTGAGAGTTCGGAGCAGGTCGCTCTTCCTCCGGATCTCGGACTGCTGCAGCAGCTGCACGGGGCCCTTCTTGGCCGGCCGGTCCAGAGTCTGTATGTTGGGCTGGCGGGTGACGGGGCCGCAGATGACRGTTTCCTGTGGGGAGCTGCCCTCGGACTGGCTGTCGCAGCTGGACGTCGACAGCTCGTTGCACGACGTGCCGCTTTCTCCCTCCTTGTCTCCCTTGCCGTTCTTGCAGCAGCAGTCGCAGTGGGAGGACGACCACCGGGAGGGCTCACCTGCAAGAGGAACAGAGAGCGCCCTGGCGTTACGCGAGGCACCGGGACCGGACCAGCCTGCGCTCGCGGCACGCACCGGCCTGCTGGGCCGGGCCCGCGGCTGCCCGCGCGGCGCCAGGCTCACGCTGGCTGGCGGGGAGCGAGTCTAGCCGGGGCGGCAAGACRACTCCGCGCCCTTTGCCGACTTTCAGCACCAACTGCCAGGAAAACGTCCAGAAGTCTCAAGGGCCTGACGTTTACACACAGGCTCCGCAGGATCAGGCCCTTCAGCCCTCTGGGCCCCATTTTCATTACCGCTGGAGCTTCTCCTCCAGTGCACGTGCAAACCCTGCTCAGGACTTGTGTGGCTCATCCTATGCATCAAGTAACACCTGAACAGCTTCCGAGATCCTCAGTGATGACACCAGGTTCACCTGAGGATCCGGGTTGGACCGTCCTGAGGGAGCGAGCACTGCTTCAGCAATCCCTAGCTATTTTTCAGGGTTGATGATTTGCTACTAACTGCACACATGGACCCAGGCTGAATCCTGAAGGGATCGCACAGGGCTTTTTCTCCTTTAACAGGATTCCTCATGAAGTCTGTGCAATTTTTGCATGAGGAAGGACAGAGAAAGAACAGAATAAGGATTTCAGCTTTTGGCATCAAACAGCCATTCCTCCCAGTTTTACTCATCTGCATCATTTCTTTGARGCCAACAAGCTCACAGGTGGGAATAACAGTTACAGGATCAAGGCCAAGTTTTCCAATTCAAAACAGACAAACCAAAAAGTAAATTACTGACTGCTGGAGAAAGCCCATATCTGTGAGAGCGGACTTCAGCAGAAGCCCAGTGATCACGTTGCTGCCTATTCACATCAAAATCGCTGTCTCCACTCAACGCAAAGGGTCCAACACCTCATTTTGGCACTGACTCTTCAGGGGGTTCCCATTTAGTAAACACAAGCCTAGATGGAAGGAAATGGAAACTGTTCAATTAGAAAAGATGCTGCCCATAGTGCTCTCAAAGCGGAGTTGCAACGAGCCTGCCAGAGACTGCAGACTGCTTAGACTTGGGTCAAATACTCCAACTCATTTTGTTCTGTCTTTTAAAGGGCCAGCATAAGTTATACCATTAAAGCCAACATGTCTGTTCCCCTCCCCCCCTTCTTGTATATTTGCTGCGTCCAGGTTAAAACCAACAACCCGGGGATTCTGCAATGATCTTTTTGGCACAGTTAGAAATGAATACCAGGGCCCAGCTCTCATTAGCAACCAACTCGGCACAAGCGCTGCCACGAGACCAGAGCCAGCGGCGCAGGGTGAAGGTGCCTCTCCCAGGCAGCYGGGGGAGAAACCGCAGCCCCCCGCCGCCCCGCGGAGGCGCCTGGCCTCTCCCAGCACCGCCACGGCAAGCACGGGRGAGTCGAACGCTGCACCCGGCGCCGCGGCGCTGGGCTCGGCGGCGCCCCACAGAGCCGTTTTGCAGGCGGGAAAGCTGGCGATGGCCCTGCCCGTCTCCTTGCGGCACGACGCACGCTGCCACGTCGGAGGGAGAACACATTGCACGTGACTCGCRGCCGACGCTCTGCGGCCCGGAGTGGCACGGCAAGTTAGAGACGACAAGCAAACAGCAGGGAAACGTGTACRGAAAGCTACGTGCACAGATTCTGGGCACTGATCTCTGTCAGGATCTTAGAGGTAAAATCCCGTCAGTCAAAAGAAATTCAGAGTTGAGGGTTTYTGCCCGGTCTCCTGCAAGACTACAGTAGTTGCCATATTTTGGTTCTAGCACCCAGCAGAAAGCCCCAGCCCAGGACGGTGCTTCCCCGCATGGGGCTGCGGGAGCCCTGAGAGAGCTGGCATCGATCCGCGCGCCTTAGAGAGATGCTCAAACCTGCCCCCGAGGAAAGCCCACGTTTCCCCAGGAGCCTGAAAGAAAACACAACAGAACACGCTGTTCCTCGTGTTTGAGCAGAGCACTCGCACTGCACCCACTGTTCCAAACACTTAYGTTTTCCTTTAGTCATCACAATCTTTATACTTGCACTGAATTCAATGCAACTTTTTTTTTTTTTTTTTTAAGGTAACAAACCAAACAGTAATGATGATCCATGTGGCTGCTGGCTACATACGTCAAGGAGAAACTCCCATGCAACAACAAGATCTATCCGGCCCATTTTAAAATTCCAGAACAGGCATCAGAAGACACCTTGCTTCCAAAGCCCCCAGCAACAGTGCTCAGAAATTTTCTTTTCCTGTACTGATACCYCTAAGAACTCTAATTTCTCCAAGCATTTTTCCTTACCGTGGGTTGAGGACACCTTGGGTATGGCCACAGGCCGGTGTGACAGGGCAGGCTGCTGCCAGCCATGGTGCCGGGGGGACTCGCTCCTGCCGCGAGGCCCCGCGCTCGCACGAACCAGCAGCTTTGTGGCAACGTGGCACTTCACCTGCAGAATCCATGGCGGGAAGCCCTGAGCAGTACCTAATTTCTTTCCTGATTCACATAGCACACAGCTCAATCTTTTTTYCCCCCATTTCCAGCTGGAGACCTGCCCAAAAGCAATAATCCATGACAAAGGGGAAGAGCTGGCAYTGATAAAAATGGTTCCCTGGCTGAGCTGCTGAGAAAAAAAAAATCATGGATTTAAGCATCATTTGGAAGCATCCATCTTCCCACTAAAATGTAATTATCATTTCCAACTTGCGCAAATTGGTCACATTACTCAGATCAAGCAAAGTGTAATTTAGCTTAGCAACTTCATATCAGCAATAGAGTCCTTCATTTCACCCATAAAAAGGAAATGGGAGCCCTGCTGCATTGCACACCTGATACATCATATTTTTAGTCAGTCCTGGGAAGCCTCTGGCCACCACGGGTGCTTGACCTGCWGCCTTTTCCCAGGGCTCCGGACGATGCCAGCACGCTGCCAGCAGGCCGGTAGCGTCTGCGTGGGCTGCAAGGACGGCGGCAGAAGGGGCAAAGGGCCGTGCTGGGATGACGTGGAATAAGGAAACCTGCTCCTTGYGCCAGGATCCAGGCTGAAAACTCTGTGCTGGTGCTCAGGAAACTGGTTCCTGCCAAACGCAGGGAAATTGTGCTGCTGCCAGCAAAACAGCAGGGCCTGGAGGGAGCGGTTCTGCAATSTTGCTGAGGCAAACTTTTAAGAAAATCTCGCGCTGCCAATAGTTGCTGTCCTGTTCTCCCCTTTCTCCTTCTTGTTAGCAGCCCTGAACACAACACACATGATTTGTGGAAACAGGCAGAAGGCCAGAAAGGAGAAAGCCCTCCCGCATCCACTCCTTGCTTTGCCCTGGCAGCGACGGAGCCGCCTGTCGGTCTGCRAGCTGCATGCCCAAATTTAACTTACAGACTTGCTTCAAGTCTTTTCCATATCTTCTCTGAAAAAAGAGTCAATAAAGGTGTTTGTTTTTTTTCAATTCTGTCGACTTTGGCAAAGGCAGT
Organism: Rhea americana; assembly: GCF_003343005.1. Taxonomy (NCBI): domain Eukaryota; kingdom Metazoa; phylum Chordata; class Aves; order Rheiformes; family Rheidae; genus Rhea; species Rhea americana. The sequence goes on from NW_028186501.1 coordinate 1,147,372, forward strand.
ATGCRCGGAGCCTTTGCAGAAAGCTGGTGGCCGACCGAGACGTGGCAGCTGCCCGCGCCCTGCTGGTGGCTCCTCCCGGCCACTCGCATCAGCGGAGGGCGACGGGCTTCAGCCAGGCCCAGGCACCGGGCCCCAGCGAGGCGGGAGCAGCGCCGGGCGGCAGGGCCTCCCGCGGGCTCGCCCGCTGCGGAGGGACTTGCCGTGGCCCCGGCTCGCCCGAGCCTCTTGCCCTCTTTCTCGGCATTCCCTCTGTACTTAGCTGTAACTACTTTTTCCACCTGTAAACTTAGTCCTTCTCCCTGGCTGCTCGTGGGCATTTAAGGACGGCAGAGAATCCCGGCGRACTGGGGAAAACGGCCTCCTTGGCCATTTGTAAGCAAATTCTGATGCCGTTTAAGTAAAGTGCGCACGTGGCGCGCAGCGAAGCCCCCTCTGGGCCGCGCTCCCAGCACCACGGCGGGACCGGCCGGCCGGAGCGGTGCCGCCGCGAGGCGTCGGGCACTGCAGCGGTGCTCGCGCGATGCTCCTACGACTGCCTGACGACGCTGCTTAGCTGAACAGCAACTCTGTCCGAAGCCCATGCTGAAGGGAGAGACAAAACGTCACCAAAAAATTAGCACAAAGAGGTCACGCGGCGCCAGGGCCACAGCCGGGATCCTTTCTTCCTACACGTTATTACAAGGCTTCACTCCACCTGTACRTGCTTCACTCGTTAAGGGCTTTTCCAGGAGTTTCCTCTCAGGCAAGACAGGCCAAGTCCCTTTGACGGAGACAGCTCTTGTCCCTGGAGGAGGAACACAGAAGACTCTCATTCCAAATATTTCTCTTCCATTTAAAAACTAATTAATTAATTAGCTCTCCACAAAATGCTTTTCACGCATCTGATTCCAAACTTGGAGATTTGGGAACTGAACACGGAGTATTGCTGAAGTGAACGGCCACCGCGCACACGCACCTCGCAGGGYAAAGCCACCGCGCTGCGGGGACGGCGCCTCCGGGACACGGCCCCGGGCAGCCTCGGCCTCTCCAGCCRCAGGCGGGGACGCCAAGAGCTTCCCAGGAAGCGGCCGCCTGGCCCGTGCCTGCGTCCAGATGATCCCAGCAACGGGCAGGGCCACGACCAGCTGCAGTTGTGCATGCTTCATTAACACCAAATACCGGCTCCCGCAGCAAACGCACCAGCTCCTCCCAGGCACAGAGGTTTCCAGATGCCCCAGCCAAGGGCAAAAGCAGGGCCGAATCGGCGTATCGCTGGATAAGGCCCTTGAAGAATCARCCAGGAGAGTTAAAACCCACAGTCTGACATTGCAAGCTGTACAATTGCTCCTCTTTGCTGAAAAAGAGCAGGCAAAGGTGAATAGGCGGCTTCTTGAKATATGCTTTTTTTTTTTTTTGATAGCTTTAGAAGGGTGGGGAATTCTGTAGATACAGTTCTGATCTTAGAAACCATTTGGCCAATCTGCTGGCTTCAAACCTTACTAACGCCACTGCACTTACTGGCTTTATTCTAGTATCAACTAAATGAGAARCGCAGTCCAGGGTGCAAGTAATGTAAATTGCCAGAAATAATATACTTTTAATGGAGGGGGGGAAGGAGGGAGTTAAAGCTTATGCTAAGAMGACCTTGATATAATCATTGTAAGTACAACATATCAGGCTAGCCAGTCCATTAAGAAAACCTAAAGAGAATGGGAAAGCTACAGAGCAGACTGAATTGCCCTTTAGCATTTAATGAAGTAGGTTAATACTTTCAGTATCTGAAGATAGTCTTGAGGGTTTTTTTTTTTTTTTAAAAAAAAAGGGGGGGGGGAGGAAGAAAGGTTTCCAATATCAAGCAGTGATACATGAAAAATACATCTGTGCCAACTCCAACTGGCATCAAAGCAATTACTATGCTGGTAACATTAGTCCTGCTAGTTAAAACAGTGCAGTGAAACCATCTGATCTCCAGTCAAGCAGCAGAGCTCCGCTTCGTGCAGGCACAGTTGTCCAGCTTATTATTTTGCAAACTCACTTTGTCTAATTGTGGCCCAGTCGTGCTCTTTCAACATCTCTGTTCGCCGAACACCAGTCAGGTTTCACAGGCTTTGAGGTAAGGAAATGCAAGAAAGAAATCCCGCCAGGGAAAGAAGTTTGAGATTTTAGACGCATCATACAAAACCTGAAGTTACCGCATCAGGTAACCAAACTGCTCTCTCCGGTCCATCACATGGTTGCCGTCTAAGGCGGGAGAGGGCTGGTCAGCGTAAGGAAAGGATGAAGCATTAAAAAGCAAAAGTGACTTGGACAGAACCTTATTGAAAAGCCAACAAACTTCAGTCGTGAGCTGTGCAAAGGAGACACAGCGCCCTCAGCAGCCCCCGAGCCAATCCATCTGCAATGGGAACAGGAACACGACGTTTTGTAACATCATTCCAGTGTCACGTTTCGCTAATTAATCTTTTAGTCTGATTCATTAATCTTTTAGTCTGATTCATTAGGCTCAAAGCAAAATTTCAAAGTAAAGCACAGGCTTCTTTAGTCTTAAAAGAAGAACTGACTTCTTTTCAGTGCCTCGCTGCGCTGTCACGCCACAGTCGCTGCGGGAAGTGTCCAGCCCGCGCGGCGTGGGTCGGGACAGGCGCGCGTAACGGCTGTAAAGCACACGGGTCTGCGAGAGGCCACGTACAGCAAAGACTGCACAAACCTCCTCCAGGCCGGGCCACAGCTCGCTGGAAACGGCTTCTCTAAGGACACCCGAATAGCCAAGAGAAGGGAGCAATCGGAGCAGTGCCACCAGGGAGCATCAGCAAGGCACGAGGAAGAAAATTAAGATTAGAGTAGAAGATATTTTTACTAAATCAGAGACGAGGTAAAAGAGTGGAGACAGAAAGATGACAGTAACTTCAGCAGGGAAATAGAGACAAAACACAAGGATTTTTGTAGGCTATCAGGAGGAGGATATCAGTCAAGAAAATAACTGTGATGTCAACGCAGCCAGATGTAAGAGGGGGCCGAGGTCCACTAGTGAGTGAGCCAGGGCTGGCACTTTGCGCCTCTCACGGGCAAGAAAAGAGCTTTGCAAAGGAGAGCTCGTGATTTGCAAAGGTGTTCAGTGTTTGCCGCAGGCTGATCCCCCCCCTCCTGCCCCCTGAAATGCTAAAATTGAAACACTTCAGCCACTCCCTACTAATTAAGGGGAGACATTTTATATATAAAAAATTAAAAACATYGTTTGGCTATTAAAAAAGTCACTTTCCCTTTCAGGATGTTTTGGAGCGTGGAAAGGAGAGTGGGAGGGAAAGGGGCACTGAACCAAGGCTGTGCCACGTTCCACTTCCACATAAATCCTTCTGTATTTGAAATTTTTCAACAGCTTCTAGCATGCCAAGTTACAGCAGAAAAATGATTCTGCCCTATAGTGTACGGAAATAAGCGCAGCGGTGTACTTCACACCTTTCAGGCACACACACTGCACATTATTTTGCTGGATACAACAAGTTTCTAACAGTAAGAACTGCCCGAGATTACAGGGACGACTAGCAGTTGCTTTTGGGGAGAAGCTGCGGGCTTTCAGCCCGAATTCCCCRTGGCGGCTCACGGCACCGCCTGCCCTCGGGCCCCGCCGCTCCCTCCCGCCAGCGTCGCCCGAGAGCCGCCGCAAAGCGGAGCGCAGCGCTTCTGCTGCTTTTGGGCGCCTCAGGGTGAGCACCGAACACCCCCACCGCAGGGCGGACGCGCTCAGCGCCGCGGGGAAACCGAACAGGGGCTCTGGAGGAGCCTTTCCCACGATCAGGCTCCCGCCAGCACGGGAAAAGGCGTAACGTCCTATCGCAGCTGACCGCAAGCGCGGGACAGCGGAAGGAGCCGAGCGAGCCCTCGGGGAGGCAGCCCGTGCTCCCGCCCGCTCCGGCGGGACGAGGCCACCCGCTCACGCGCCCCGCTCCCGGGGCCGTGGACTTCGGCGGCACGAGCGTGGCACCCGATGCAGAAGCACCCTACAGCGAGGGGACGCTTCGCTCTTACTGCATCCTACGTCTTAAGTAACATCATATATATCTAAAGGGCCAAGAGGGACCTAAATCCTACAAGCTAGGCTACTTCCTTCCACGAAAGCCTTTTGATTAGGGGAAAACTGCTTCCACAGCCACTTTATTCTGTCGGGTATCGCTCTGCACACAGTAAGCCTTCCTGCTGCCGTCCCAGAGAGAACGAATAAAGAATCCCGGGATCACTGCTCACCCGGAGCAGCAGGGCCGCGTYTGGGTCCGGATCGGCGGCAGGAAGCAGCCGGCCCGCAGCGTGCCGCAGAGCCCAGCTCACCGACCGGCAGACCGGCGCGGGCCCCGGCGGYGCCTGGCCCGGAGGAAACCCCCGGCGCTGCCTCCGCGCCCAGCCCCTGCGCCGGACAGGCCACCCTTCCCGGCAGGTAACAGGAGAGGATGCTAACCTAACTGTAGGCTTTATTAATTAATGTTTAAATGCTTTGAGATTCTTGGATAAAAGGGTCTAATTAATTCTGATCTGGCTCTCTTGCCTTTCTCCATGAGCTCAGCACGTTTCTCTCCCACTGCCCTAATTATAGTTTTTATTATTAGAAGCTTCTGAAGAAGCAGTAAGCCTCTGATGTATAACTGACACAAAAACCACCAGCCACGTGGCTCCCGATCCCCTCTCCCTCCTTTACAGCGAGCACACTGCAAGCAGCCGAACCTGAAACCCCTCCAAGAAGGGCTGGCAGGAGGAAACCGAGCCAGGAGGGAGCACTCGTGCTTTAAGGGTAAACACRTTAAGTAAACAAGTAATTGCAAAATAAACCCCTTCAAATCCCAAATCAATACAGCATTTTTTTGTGAGAAATAGCTTACAAACACTAACACCAGCCATCATTACATCCATCTCAGATGGAGGCATTTGAATTCAGTGGCACCAAAGGCCAGGTAAATGAGGGGGTGGAGCAGGATCCGGGCTGCCAGGAGACTTTCTATTRTTCATATTTAAATGCTATCCATAATTAACTTCTAAACAAGAGTCATTTCACCAGACAGACATGTACCCGCAACTGGGGCTGAATGGAGGAGCTCTCTTAAAAGCACAGTAAAATACTTGGGAATTCCGAACTAGAGGGAAACACACAGCTAGGTTTGGCTCTGAGATTCTGGGGGATATTTCTGCTGATCAAAGGTAACTCTCTGTATGATCTTAATTGCAATTTAATTAACTGAAGAATATTTTACACTAGAGATACACAGCAACATATTTCTTAGACCTATGATGACCTCCTCAGCTAGCTACAAAAAAAAAAAAAAAAAAAAAAAAACAAAAAAAAAAAACCTACCCGTTGACTGAAAACCTGCAGATAATACAATTATTACACATCTTACAATTGTAAAATACAATTTTACCCCTGCAGGGACATACCTGACAAAAGCCTGAAGTCTTTGCAACTGCCACTGTGTAAGCAGCCTGCCCCCAACCCCCCATGCCAGACTTGGTATTTAAGCAGTGTCTCCAGGTGGATGAGATTTAATCCCATTAACAAATTATCCAGCTACTTAACTGCTACACTGGAAAGAAATCTTTTACCTCTTGCTCTCYAAGCCCACCTGAGAATGCAGTGGGAGCATAATAAAACATATAGAAACCTCTGTTGGATCCCAGGAGACCTGTATGAACACTTCTTAGGTAATTTTTCACTAGGAGACACTGTTTTCTTGAAACTCAAATATTATGAGAGAACATGGTGATTTTCATGACATTGGCACTAGGAAAGTACYCCACTAAATCATTTCCATACCTCCTTTAATTTCCACATCTGTATTACACTATTAACTTTAATATCATATTTGATATAGTTCTTCTGTAGTTCTACTATTTGATRTAGTATCTTCTGTTCTAATGTTTCAGATTCATAAAAAACAAAACATTTTGATGTTTCAGAATCAAACTATTCCAGATTACTGTTCTACAAAAATGTTTAAAACTTTGTTTTTTCCTACCAGATTTGGAATGATGATGTGTAAAAACATGCAGTGAGATGGATGTTCTCCTTTTTGATGTGCCTTGACATTATACATAGGAAAGCTCATTGCTTTCTGAATTATATTGCATTTATTCAACTCCTACATTTTTCATAGCCATTTTTTTTTCTGAGGTTTCAGGGGATTTTAGAGGAAGGAGGAAGGTTGAGCCTGTCTTATAAAATAGTGAATGACAGATTTCTTATTCTCCATACAAATATGGAGACAGCAATGAATCAGTAATCAAAAGATATAAGCGAGCTTTCTTGCTCAGAAAAGAAACCTCAGTGGCAGTAGAGCACTCCTAGTGCCGCTGGAGCGGCCCAGGGAAGGGGCTGTCGGGGGCAGAGCTGGCCATCATTCCCCAAGCAGGAGAGTCTCCTGCGCAGCTGGACTCTTGGACTTTCCAATTTTCTGTGTTGTATTTTTTTGTCTCCCTTGTCTCTGTGGCTTTCTGACCCCCCCCTTCCCCCCTCCCAAAAAAAAACTCTGTTCTGAAGCCCCTTCTGTCCTCACTTTTTGCTGTCTGCTCCATGCTTCATCTCTTCTGTTGGGCATCACTGCAGCAGCTGATCCCCATGTGAGTCAAAATAATGCTAGGCAGGGAGGTCTGACAAGGTCCAGGATGGGCAGAGTGGATGCACCTTCCCACTGCCGAAGCACTCAGGTGCTCCCAACACCAGCTCATCCCATCCAGCGTGGGCCTCACAGCCTGGGTGTGTGATGGGCTGAGTCCCTCACCTCTGCGGTCATCTTTCTTTTCAACTTTGCGAGGCAGGAGCTCTCCTTTCAACATCAAAAAATGGCGGGCAGAGGTTTTTAAAAATATCACACATTATTCATATGGTAAATAAAAAACTGATTGCCTCTAGGTCTGAAGATAAGGTAATGCCGGTAAAGTGACAATTTGATTTAGATCACTCATTCGTGCATGCACAATACCTCAAACAGTTTTTGCATCCTTGCATGAATTAAAGGTGTTGTGATTGATGAGGCACCAAGGTCTAATTGGTGTTTTAATAAATACTTTGTGACTTGGTAGTCTAGCTGGATTTATCAGCAGAAAATGCCCCTGTCTAAATAAAATTGCCAAAGTAAAGCTTAGGAACAATGACAAATGTCATGTAAGTAACTGGCTCTGGTATTGGTGTTGGCAGCAGGACGACATGTAGTAGACTTATTTGTATTTAGGATCAAGTATCTTGAGCAAAATTTCAGCAAGCAAACAAAACTAGGGAAAGACAAGAGTAATGTAATTGGTTTGGACGCTCCCACACGTGCAGGGATAGTAGTGAAAAGGCCGGGAATGGACTCGTGTGAACGTAACGGCTAGTGCCGGGCACTTCTGCCCCTCCGGGCGCAGCTGCGGTGCCTGGCTGCTGCGGTAGCAATGCCACCAGTCCAGACTCTCCTGAATTTTCTCCTCTCTTCCACGACGAGCCGAGCACACCGCCAGGGCTTGAACAGCTCCCTGGAGACACCTGCTTCCGTCCCTGCCCATTCTACAACCTGTGCGCTGAAGTTTTCTGAGCTTGTCCACGCAAAGGCCAGCAACGGTTGCCTATGGTCTCCTGGGCCGGGCAGCTCCAGGATGTACYGCAGCTGTAAACAGCAAGAGCAAAATGCACAGCGCGCACCCTGGAGCTCAGCTGCCTATTTCTGCAGGAACAGAGGCGCAGCCTTGACAAGGCCTCTCACTGCCCGGCAGCTCGGCCCCACGGCCGCTCTGCACCCGAGGGTATCTCAAAGGCGAAGGGGGCAGACGTGAGCTCTGGCCGCTGTCCCTGGGCAGCCCCACACCACCTTGCCCACAGATACTGCYGGACCACAGAGGAGCTGCTCAGCATGTGCCTAACGTGGCAAACACAGGCCCTGGTACAATTCTTCAGTTCAACAATTTTCTGTTCTTGTTTTGCAGAAACAAGTTGCAGCCCTCCGTGCCCGCACGTTAGCAGGTTTCACAAAGGCTGGGTGACCATGCGAGCGTCCAGCTCCTGATTAGCAACGCGATTTATGGAGAATCGGCTCAGCAAATGCCTTTGCATAATCTGCCTGACGGCCTCTCTGAGGACACGCTGCAGCTTTTGCACGGATCCAGACCGTGGCAGAAGGCCCTGCAGCAGAGTGCACGTCACCACGCGCCACGTAAATCACTTCGCAGTCAGGAAAATCTGTTCTGACTTATTATAAAGATGTGCGTTGATATCTCAGCAAATATTACCATCATTAATTCAGGTCACGTGCCAACTTTTCACTGGTTCTGACTATAGCCTCTACAAACCAATCCTCTTTTTTAATCTCATTATCCTCTTAACCATACCYGCCCACTTAACCAAACCCCTTTTCTGGTAGCACTTTAGATCTTGCAAGCCTAATTTCTAGACATACCCATTTCTACCTTTTCTTTCCTCAYGCACCAAGTAAAAATCTTGGCCAGACCAAAACACAAACACAGCTAAGCAATACTTTTTCAGTTCTTACCTGTATTTTTCATTGACAGTTTAGTAGTATTTGGCTTGAAAAAGAAAAGTAAAAAGAGCCAATTTTGTGGGAAGAGCTGAAGAGATCACATAGTCTTTCCTTTTACYTTGTTACATTAAGTTTGTACTCAAGAACTTGAAAGCGATTTGATTTAATTAAGTCAGTATGGGTTAAAGACAGAGGGCTTACTTGTATCCTCTGAACAATCTCCTGGACKAACCAAAGAACAAGCTGAGACTGGCACTGTCTTTCTGTTATGCAAAAGACACRAAATACTCCAATGGGACATTATATCAAGCAGTCCAGAAACCAATGAAGTAATGCAGGTGGACTATGGCTTGAATTCTCACGGTCATTTTTCACCGATGCGCTCCAGATGTGTGCGAAGAAAGAAATTCAAATCCTCTATTAATTAAAATTATATAGGTAAAACCAAATTAAGCAGAACAACCAGAAAGCATACCTCCTCCCCGTACCCCAATTTCAGAATTACTTGCACGAGTATTTCTGCAGATCCCTCAGCCGCTAATTCTGGGAATTTCAGAAGTAGCCTAGYGCCAACAAGGCATTAACGCCTTCCCCAGCCCGCGCCGCACGCAGCGCGCAGGTGGTGGCACGCGGTCGGAGTCAGGAGACGGCACTGGGACGGACCAGAACACTTGATTTCTAATCTCTACTCTAACCTACAAAGTAAGTTATTTTCTGTTTGCTTTTAGATCCATGACTGCACATTGTTCCAATCTAATAAGAAACACTTTATTTTTGCAATCACAGGCTTTATATGTATATATAATATTACCAGATTTTACTTTATTATGCTACTTAAACATTCACATTCAACTTTGAACAMTTTGCCTTTCCCAATAAAAAACAGGTTTTCACAAACTGCCTGTTACTAGAAATCCTGCTTGTTGAAGAAACACATTATAAATTGCTGACAGATGGTTATGATAACATGGGAGCCACAGTTTTTGAATTTTTAAAAATGAAGACTCATGAACTCAAAAATCCTCTAGAGATATGAAGGCATCATGTTAGCCTATGTTGTTCCAATTAATTGTAATCAATTGCTAATTGAGAGCTATTATAAGACCTGTCATCACTCTGAACATAATATAAAAATAATTCCTGTGTTCCCTTTCACCTCACCACCACCACAAATGACCTCAATGCAAAGAGCTCTCAGGAAGCTGAATAAAAACAGGTGAAAGGAAGCCTGATTTCTTGCATCTCCCTCTTTTGGCAGGTGTTGTAAAATTAGGAGCTGTGAATCTTAAGCATTTAAGAGATGAGGAATCTCTGTCACCTGTTGGAGCTCTGCTTTTAAAACTTTCCCAATGGCAGCTCTAGTATTACTGAATAAATTCACGTGCCTACACACTGAATTTCCWGAAAACACAAATGTCTCTTCTGTTAATTAAAACCACTGTCTTCAAAGGACGTTGCGTCTCAAACCTGAGCAGTAACGGTGGAAAGGAACCAAAGGCAGAAGGAACAGCAGAGCCTGTGTTTTCCTAGTATAGCACGGAAAGGCGCTGTCCAAAGAYACATCACAGGATCTGGAGAGAAACTAGAAACCGTTTTGCTTTTACAGGCTGAGAAAAGACAAGATAAAAATAATTTTGCAATGGCTGCATATGAACAGGGCCTGGCGCCGCAGGGAGCGGGTAGCGCGGAGCCGCTGCGCTTGCCGGCGGAGGAAGGCCGGCAGGAAGACGCGCGGCTCGCAGCAGGCACCTGGCCGTCCCCGAAGCCCCACCACGTCTGCTTGTCCGCGGTAGGCAGAGGAAGGCACGTTTTTGGAAACAGACATTTGCAACAAACGTGTTATGAACCGATCAGCAATTTCCAAAGGCAAAGAGGAGACGGGCGGGGGAGCCGCAGGCGGCGCCTGCTCCGCAGCGAGGGCGGCCCGGGCCGGCGCCGGGCAGGGCTGGCCCAGGTCCTCCTGCGCCCCGGCAGCTCTGCTCCAGCCCGCGCAGCAGCGAGACTCCACGGAGGTGGTGGGCACCCAGGCGAGCCCCGGCACGGCCCTGCAGCCCGCTCCGGCCGCCCGCTCCGGCCGCGGCCGCCGCCAGCCCGCGCGCTATGCGGCGCAGGGGGCTGTGTTGGGCGTTTACTCTGAAGGGCTTTGCAACAAAGGCTCAAAAGCCCCGACAGGTTTATTTTCGACACAAAATTCCAACGGCCTAAATGACCATACAGCACTCAGCAACAGGCTAGACGCTGGCTGCAAAGCTGGTGCGGCAGGCAAACCCAGCAGGGACTGCTGTCGCGGGCGAGGGACGGTTACCAGCAACACCAGCGAGCTCYACCGCAGCAAGTCTGTCATTTGACATCTATATTCAGGAACATGCTAGCTTCATAATTTATTTCATGATGTTAAGTAGAAAAATCCTCAGGCAAAAAGATAACTAATTCTTAAATGAAGAATTTCTCCTCACAGCACTGGTTTCAACCAGCTAGCAAGATTTTTTTTTTTTTTTTTTTAATCAATGTATGGTTCAGCTGTCTTTCATTGCAGTTGATTATGCTCGTAGGCAGAGTAAGCTCAGCTGTCCTTCCCAAAAGCGCCAAATGCAGTTTAACCTTCTCCACCTGCCCACTTCTGCACGTCCAGGGCTCGCCTCCACCTGCCCCCTGGTTCGCACACAGCCGTCCCCTCGGGGGCCGTCAGCAGCTCCTGGGGACAGTCACGCTCGTCAGCACCACATGGCTAAATTCACCCTCCTTTCACCTCTCGGGGTTTTTTTGGTATGCTTTTGCAGTCTCTCTGTTGCTCTAGTTTCTTCTCTCATCTCTTTCTCTGAGTATCAAGTGATTTGCTATTCTTGGAGTATCCTCTTGCTGCCTCTTCGCCGCTACTTCAGTTCCTCTCTGAGAAGCCAGTTTAGGGAGCTCCTTGGCCTCGTCTCCCCGTGCGCTCCGCTGTCCGGCTCTCTTCGTCCTTAGGGCTGCTGACTTCCCGTCTCTTTACTACTCCTTTTCTTTCACTTTATACATACAGCATGGTGGTTTATGAAGCCATAAATTAACAATCAAGCAGTAATAATAATAAGCAGTGAGCTGTTATAACTCACAATCAGCACAAACCAGGCACGGCTTGGAGGCGAGGGTCTCCGCRTTTGAGGCTGCGGTCACCGGAGGCGAGCGAGACGGCCCGACGTCCACCCGCCCTGCCGGAGCCAGGCTGGCGGGYGGCTGAAGCCGCTCTCCCTCCCCGCGTCCTCGTCCTCGAGACACAAGGGGACGGACTGGCTCCCCAGGGCTGGAGCAMGTCGGTGCCGCCTCCCTCGCTCTGCCCAGAGAGCCCCCTTCCCCGCTAGGATTCAACAGACCTGCCCGCACCCCGGGGCAGTGCCCGCCCCTGCTCCGAACATGAAGGTGACTCGCACCGGCTCAGCGTGCCTGCAAACGCCAGGCCTGTCTCTGTGCCCCTGGCTCTTGCTTTGGGGTGAAACGACCTCGGCAGAGTTTTGCGTTACTCAGCGCAATAGCGCGCTGCTCCCGTGGCCGCGTCCCCGTCGCCTGCCTCTCCGGCACAGCGGAGGGGCTGCAGGGAGGCGAGGGGGACGCGTGCGGGGATGCAGCCCTGGAGAAAGCCCTCGCTGCCCCCAGCGCTCCGCGGCTCGGGGCGCTGCCCCGGCTCARAGCCAGCCCTGAGGTCTGGGCTGAAGCACTCGCTCCTCTATCCTCATCTCCGCTTCTTTCTGCCGGCAGGATGCACGAATAACTCGACTCTGCTGCCTGCCAGTTCCGCAGAGCTCAGGCAGCAGTTGCAGCTCTCTGAGACGGCAGCAAGCGTGGACTGGATGTCTGTCCAAAGAGAAGGAGGCGGAGGAAACGAGCCGTTTCAGTGAGAGCTCGGCGAGCCTGACAGCGGAGACCGTGCTTTTGGAGCGGTGGTGTTAAAATTCAGATGCGCTGCAGCCTTCTGTTAAGCACTGCTAAGTACTACCTGTACAGGTAGTGAAGAAGTGTGTAGGAGAGGCATATAGTTACCAACTTGCAATAAGTTCATTAGTGGCTTTTCTGTTCCACCTCGCTTAGTCCCACTCTGCAAAGTTTCTGTCCTGCAGCCTGGATGCTGCTGGCAGAGCAGAGAGAAACAGGTGCTTCCCTGATCGCGAACAGGGACGGGATGTATGTAGTCATTATGGAGGGAGAACAAACCATGGCCTCTGCACCTGGACTAGGCTGCACTTAGAGGGCTGAAGACCAGGTAACCAGCCAGAAACCGTTCTCCTACCAATAGATGCAACTGACGATTCTGCTTTTTTTTTTTTTAAAAAAAAAATTACTTTGAAAATCACTCTCTTCTTTCCTACTTAAAAGCCATTACTAATCTGCTAATTGCCATGATCTGGTTTTCTTCTTATCCTAGATTTATTTTAAATAATCTAATGTCCTTCACTCATCATTTAGYATTGTAAAAAGTGAAGAACTAACCATGAGCATCCTATGTGGGAACCCTCAGTGGCAACGCTAGAAGCCTGGCTCRCGGCTGCAGAGTCTCCTGACCAAACAGGTAGTGCTTTACCTGGTTTTCACCAATTGACCCCAGGCATTGATCTCCCCTAGTTGGGATGCATCCCTGAATGATGTCACGAATTACTTCCTAGTTATCAGGAATTAATGCTGCAACAGAAGCATAATTTCCTGCAGTACCTGGCCAGCCTTGTTTGCAATGCATTCCCTGCTTATTTATTGCTTAGGATCACAGAAAACTGCTTGTGGTATTTCACTCTGACAACAAGCACTAATAAATAACTCATGTTCTTTGCTGTAATAGTGCATTTTCAATAGCACTGAGCCAAGCCTCATTTTTCATAAACAACTTTTTAAGAACAACACTGTGTGGCACTGGCACATCAGGCGACTGATGGCGAGCAGCGGCAGCGCCGGTGCRTGGATGCCCCTCGGGCCGTGCTGTGCCGTGCCGTGCCGCCAGATCCCCGCGTTTGTTCTCCGTAAGTTTCAGTTCAACGGTATCGAGACAAATATTGTAGCTACAAAGAAACCCCCAAAGTGAGYGGATGTTGTATGAGAAAGGAGCCCTGCAGGGCTATTGCTTCTTAATAATTCTGAGTACGACTCTGACAAACTGCATTAGAGGCATCTCCTTCCAGACCAGAGGAACAAAGTCCGAATTCTCGGTCGGGGCAAGGGATGGTAMCAGAGATCTGTTCTGGTCTTCTGTATTTCTAGGAGTTTCAGAGATCCCTTTCCATAGGGACAGATGCTTCTTGTTTATGAGCTATTTAAGACACTTTTTGGAAGCATTTTTTTTCTTTTTTTTTTCTGTGTGAACCTCATAAAATAGCCTTCTGCTATGTAGAGATAAATTTGGTTTATGTGAGAGAAACATTCCCAGCCACAGTGAGCTTTGCCTTAAATTCTGTATCTTGCTGTTTAATATTGCTGTGGGTTATTTTGGTTTATTTTCCACCTGTAAGCGGTGAACYGAATTCTAAGGAAGGAATGGTTTGATTTATCAGTGTTAGCATCTAGACCAAAGCAGTTTTGCATCAAGTAAGTGCATATAACAGGAGACCCTCCAGATACTGCTTAAAAAAATCCACCAGTGTATTCAAAACATCTTTAGCACGAGCTGCAGGACCAGTTGCGTTATGCACGCCCGGACACCCCACGCACCCGGAGCCTGTGAGCTCCCCTCCTCCGCGGGGCGGAGGCCCGGGGGCAGCGGTGGGGCGGCTGCAGCCGCTGCGGGACAGCAAGTGCAGCTGCCGCCACGCAGGTCTCCGTGCAGCACGCGGGAGCTCGCTCTAACACACACTGCTGGCATGAATGAAACACCTGACTGCCTCTATTTTGGCAAAGCAAAAATTGGTTCCTTGGTAGGAACTAGCCTGCTAAGCCTAACCTACTCCGTCACTTCCAACTCGAAGGCACCGGGCAGAGGGAATGCAGCCCTTCAGACCATGATTCCCGTGAAACGAATCCGCAGCATTTGTGAACCTGCTCTGTGGGAGTAAATCCAAGTGGAATCTGGAATAAATGGCATTTATAGAGCAAAAATGAAACAAAGCAAAGCACCCATGCCCGGGTGATGCGCTGGGACCCAGTGAATCTGATAAAGTTGTTTCTGGGAGGTGAGGTGGAGAGGGCACGAGTACAGCCATCCAGTAAATCTGAAAGCAGTGATACCACTTTGTATTAAACATTAGCAGATATTTACATACCCTGCAGAGAGGCTTTTCTACCAGATTCCTTAACGGGCCTAGGAGTTTTTTTTTTTTCTTTTTTTTTCCAGTTGGCCACACTGAGTTGGATCAGCTTGGGGAAACTAAACTTCTTTCAGTTAACTAATATACCCTGCTCTGAAATTATRGAGGAAAATACATATTTTTCTGCAGAATCTAACAGATTACTAGATATTTTCTTCCATGCTTTTCTACAGGAAGGTACAAAAACTCTTCAAAGATGTTAGTACTTCCTAATAAACTCTGTGGGGCTTTAGTGTCATTTATATAGACATTTCACATACTTTTCCATAAGAACGCAGAAAGTCTCAGAGAGCGCAGTACCCCTATGGATGAAAAATGTATTCAAAAGCTCAGAGCATTAGAGATATATTCAAAATAATAATAATGGAAGGAATTTTCCACAAGCTGTAACATGGAAATGCATCAAACAATGGAGAAATTGGACYGATTGTCCTTTGACCTAGAAGAAATGCTGGAAATTCACTTAAACTCTCAGCTATGTGAAGATTTGATCCTAATCTCTCTGGAAAGATACGAATGTTTCTACTGTTTAGAAAAGGCTTCATGAATCTTCTAAAAGCGCACACCAGCCACAGTTGTAGGGTACTTTTGTATTCACTTTCTTTCTCTGGAAACTACTACATTTTGCAGCTATTCAAAAGCTGTTAAGGTAGACTGTGAAGGCAGGCTACATCTAAAGAAATTTTCAGGGGAAATAAGAATACATACAAAGTTAATTTCAGGATTCATATGCCAGGCTTCCAGGACTACTTCAAGACTTAGCAAGCCCAGTAGCGCCTGGGAGGTATGCTAGGTAGCAGGGGAAGGCCAGGGTGAGAGCAACCCAGCTGTGGTCACCTAGCTAACCACCTCATTTGCACAACCTGACCTACGGGTGTCACAAAGGAAACCTTGATGTGCAGGAAACAAGACCTAGACAGTAATATTAGAATCTGTTTGTGGTCGTCATGCCACAGTGGCAGGAAGGAGGTTGTGGAAGTCCTGCATCAGCAGCCTATGTCGCCCTGGCCAGTGCGAGGAGTTGGAGCCAAGATGTGACTGAACCTACTGCTTGTGCAGTCTTGATTTGCTGTTACTCGTTTCAGGTTAGATCAGAAGAGTTTGTACGGTGTGTCTGCAGGGACTGTAATACTTCCAGCAGGCAATATGAAATCAGCAGTCACAGAAACCTTTTCCACAGACTCTCCAAAACGGAACCCTCGGGGCAGTAAATCCCAGGGCAGACGCAACCCACCGCACTTGTCCCAGGCCCCTGGATCCACGGCACAGCACGGCCCGACTCCAAGGAGAAACGAGGCTCTACCGCAGAACTCACTGAAATGTTCCGCCCAAAAAGAGAAACAAGCCTAACTTTTGCCAGTTTTCAAACCCACGCTCTTCCTGAAGCGTGAAGACGTTCGGGGTACCATGTTCGCCACTGTCTTCCACGCTAGTCTCCCTTAGCATTTTTTTTCCAGAAAGAAAGGGATTAATTTACTAAACTATATCCTACAAAATTCTCAAAAATATTTTTCCTCATGTTCTGACTGCCTGTGGCTCCTGTTTCCTTTTGCTTTCAATCACTGCTGTGCCTTTCCCATCCCGCTCTGTACGGATGCACCATCCCCCCCGCCTGCCAAGCCCCCCCCGCCCTACCAGCCTCTTCATTCACCTCCCCAGTACAAGCATTGCCCTCTCTGGTACTGCAAACACTAACACTTCCATTTCTCTTTCTCATTAAACCCAGGGACCTCATATTTTGAAAAGGAAGTATTTAAAAGATGGAAAGCTGAGGTAGATAGTAACCTGGCASGCCACAGTTCAGGCAGAATTGTAGACAGGTTTTTGTCTCTTGTTTCTAGACAGATTACTCTTTATAATACCCAAGCACTGGGATTGCATACATTTACCAGCAAAATCTTTGATAAAAATATAAAAAATTTTTGTTTCATTGAATAACTCTAAAAGTGTATGCATTTGCCAYAACATTTCAAAGAAAATGAATATTATAAAATTTTATCTGGAGAGGGGAAACAACAGTTCTCCTGAGTTAGTTTTGCATGTAATATATAAGTTGCCATTCACAGCCAAATTAAGAAATAGTTGTTTGCATTATGATTTAAAGTGATTTTTTCCCCCAGCAATTTTCACAAATGGAAAAAAAAAAAACAGGCGAAACGTGGTTTCTACAAAGAAGAAATTTCACCCTGGTTTTGCAGACAATGCTAGTAATAAATACAGATATTAAAGAGGAAAGCATTAGTCATTCCTTCCACTGTGCTTCCCACTGGGTCCTATTTGCTATGTATCTCTTTGGGAATGCCTTTATGTTCTGCTTTGTGAGGCACTGAGTACCAAATCAGAGCTTAGCAGCAAGCAGCTGGAAGCCCTGGGGGGCCGTTTCCCCGGGTGCTGGTTCCCACCCCGGGCAGCCGTGAGCTCAGGCCGGGCAGGGCACAGCGTGGCCCTGCGGACCCGGCTGCTGCACCGGCACCACGCGCCCACGGCCCAGGCAGCACGCGGCCGGGGCTGCGGGCTGCTGCACCGACCCACCGCCCGGCTGCCGATGCCACCCCGCTCAGGCAAATGATTTACTTCTTCCAGCACATCAGAGACCAGTGCTTGGAGGCCCTACGCTGCTCCCATGGGTCATCAGCTGTTCCCGCTCACTTTAGAGATTCATCCGTGGCCACCGAATGTTCATTCGTGCTGCAACCTGTCATCTATCTCAACCTGTAGTATGGGCAACTTACCCTGAGGACTGCAGACGTACTGTCCCCTGCAGACGCTCGCTTTCTATAAATTACACCCAAGAAAGTGGCCTGCATCCCCTGCGGATGCTCGCTTTCTACAAATTACACCCAAGAAGGTGCCCTGTGTCCCCTGCGGACGCTCGCTTTCTATAAATTACACCCAAGAAGGTGTCCCGCTGGGGGTGGGAATTTTACATAATGTCAGCAATGCAGCCAGCACGGAAAGGAAGCAGTGACACATCATCCGGCAGTGGCGTGAACCACGACGGGCAGAGGACAGGCGCCCAGGAAGCAGGCACAGCTCCATCTGGCAAGGAGGTGGCTTTAACGAGCGCTCGCGTAGGATGACGGCTAGGAACGGCACCTGGAGAGTCAGGCTGGAAGCRGAGCTTTGCCCACTGCACATCTGTACGACGGGGGCAGCTGCCAGTCACCATCTCCAGAGGAGCCTCATCAAGGTGCCTGGCCACGTGCAAAGTCATGTTCTTTTTACTTAGAAAACGGCATGAAAAAATGAATCAGTCTGTTATGGAGCTTTAAACAAATGTGTGGATGAGAAACAAGCTGTTGCAAATTGGCAAAGAAGATGTAGAAAATTAATATGAAATGAAAGCCACATTTTCCAATAAAATAAGGCAGCCAGTTAACTCTTCTCCTTCCCTCACATTACTGAGAATTTAAGCATTGCAAAGTTGCTGAGAAGTGTTCATGAACAGCCTGCTGGACAGGCATCTCAAAGAGATTAAAAAACTGGATAAGCCGAGGAAGCAGTGCTTCCACTAATCGTCCCACAAAAGCACTTGGCAGCATGGCGYGCTGAGACACAGATCAGTCAGCTCCTCTCATTCGGGTGGGTTTGGAGGGAGGTTGCCCCACGGTCTGGCCAACCTCAGAGCCTCCCCGCAGCCTCGGAGAGGGGGAGCCTGGCCGGCGGCTCCCCTTGTCCCCCAGGCCCTCGCAGGCGCCCCACAGCCKGCTCAGCTGTGGCCAGGCAAGACCGTCGGCAGCCGCCGCTTCCCTGAGGGCCGCAGTCTGCTGCTGGTCTCTCCGCGAGCCACACGCGAGSACGAGCCACAAGACACCCGCCCTGSCGGCTGCCGGCYCTGGSGCAGCACGCTCAAGAGATTCGGAGAGAAAATGAACTGAGTGAAAAGATTCTCACAAACAAAAACYGGAAATGTTTCCTGTAACTCTCAGCGAGTCCAGCGGTCTTCGCACTTTTGAGGCAGGAAGAGACACTGCTCTTGCCGTGCACCTGCCTAGCTCCTGTCAGCAGCGGCAGGACCCGCGGATACACTGGCACAYGGATGTGCGCCCAGAGCGACGGCAATGAGGAATCAGGTGCGRGAACAGGCTCTATTACTAGAGATAAGCCCCAAGATATGCTGCAAAGGAATTTGCAGTCTGTGCACTTGCTGTTTTGTACTTAAAAAGGGTTTTCAGCTGTCACAGCCATAACCACCAAATTGCTTACAATGCCCAAATAACTAGAATAATTAGATATAAGCATTTAAACACCTCATTAGACCTTTTCATTAGATTGGATTTTGACTGGCTGCTCACTGCAGCTTCCCCTCAGGTGACAACCACAACCCAAACGGAATGGACAACTAGTAAAATCACAGAGATACTGCACAGGTCGGGGGAGCGCAGATTATCACCATCTCCCGCTCCCTGAACGTGCTCTGGCCTTACTAACTGCAACAGCCAGGAAAAGGTAATGAATTAACCTAGTCTAGCYGGGCTATTGGAAAGGGAAAGGCTGTGGCCTTCTTTGCAGGTCAGGTTCTGGAAAAAATAGTGTGTCGAGCTCAGGCAAGTGGCACGAGCATGCCGGCTGCACTGACCCGGCGCCGGCGATTCTGACCGGGCCCAAGACCAGAGGGTGCTGGTGAGGAGCGGTGGGGGAGCAGGCTGGAGCCCCCGCTGACCCCACCATCTGCAGGAAGGCATTCACTTGACTGGTACATCCCTCCTTTTATTAATAAAGTAATTAATTAATTAATTAAATCATTGCAGGCCGCATGCAGGTCCAGAGGGACCTTTGTAYGAGCGACGTATGTTAGCAGAAACATTTCACGAAATAATGTGCTCAAAGGGGGTAAAATTCCTGAGAAGAGCAATGGCATCCGGTTCGTTTGGCTCCTCATGGGGGCTGTTTCCCCACGCCCTGTTCTCTGGGSTTTTCGAGGCCTGACACAGTGTCCCTACACGCTCTTCCCTACAAGCTGTCCCTGCGCCGCTAGGTGTCATGACTGGCTGCTA
>NW_028186501.1:1168016-1194958 GCF_003343005.1 Rhea americana
CAGGGTGCAGCACAGGGCAGCGACAGCCCCTTGCTGGCAGGCCCTTCTGTGCTGCAAAGGGGAACTTTGCACTAACAGAGACAAACAGTGCTTTCTGACTGAGGGATCACCATTTTAATATTTCATAAAGCCTCTGTATACATGAACAGACACAYAACTGCTTAGCTGAAGTGATAAAATGGCAATACAATTTTTTCAGCAAGAATCAGATACTACCTTATGGCTGCCACAATGGACTAGCTATTTCATTTTGAATTGCAGTGAAGATCTTTCAATGTTTTTTAAATATTTTATGTTGGAGTAAAGTATACTTTCCCACACAAGCCTGCAAGATCAGGATAAAATGGGCACACTATTGATTTCTAAAGCCATTTTTTTTAAYATATCTACTTCTGGCACAGTGAAAATTGGTTCATCTGCTGCTAGTATCTGAAAATGTGTGATTCATTAATTCACATAGAGCTTTCTTCTTTTTTTTGATTTTTGTTTTTTTGCTATAGGGGCAAAAGCATAAATCTAACTAGCAGGCTGAGAAAAAATGCCACCAAGAGTTTCACATGTGACTTCAACAGCAAAAGAAAAAGCACTTGGAAAATTCCATCTTGATTAAAGTTATTCTGTAAGTTGTCTCCATTCAGTTGAGATGAAAACTACTTTAGCAGATATGATGATGAAGAAATTAACAGTATATGCTTCTACTCAGTTCCTTTGGCTGTGATTTGCACTTGCCGATGTCCCATTTTTATTCTGCACAGGGCAATTAAGACCCTGTGCCACTTGGGGCTGAGGAAATCTCTCTGTGCACTACAGCCCTATTATTGCCAAAGAGAAAAGATTGACTGTGGAACAGTAAGAAGCACTCTGGAGTTACAACACCTAAGAACRTATTTTTTCTTTCAAGAATGGAGATGGATTCCTTTGCTTTGTTCAATACAGTTGTTTAATATTGGGAAGAAATGTGATTCTCAAGCGAGCTTTCTCCATACCTGGAGGTGTACTCATTTCCTAGATGGAGCTGAGCGGGAGTAATGTGGTGGTCTAGAACAAGAAAGGAGCTCTGTAACCCTGTCCCTTCCCCAGCCAGCTGCGGCAGCATGAGGAACGGCCGCTTGCGGGGGCGGAGGGAGCTCACTCGCAGTGCCAGGCGTCGGGAGGGTTGGCCAGGGACACAGCCCAGATAAGCTGGACTTCTGGCTCCTGAACCCTTCGCCAGCTGTGAAGCTGCTGGACATGCTAGCAAGAACGTACAAAAATTCAAACTGTTTCTGCAACTGGCCTGTGACCAAACTGGAGCTTTATCAAAGGTTGGGTTTTGCCACTTCTGCACCTCCCATCAGTTCTGCTTTAGTGCAGGCGTTCGGATCTTAAGTCTGCACATGCATCTGCCTCAGTTGCACACGTATGTCCTGAGAACGTGACTCCTTGGGCCTGCAGCCACTGTGACAGCATGAGCAAGTAATAACTCAGAGCTGCCTCAGTACTGCCAATCTTTTTCTGATGTGTTTTACATTTGCTGTGTGGAAAACAAGCATATCCGTTCAGGAGACACGGCAGCATAAGCGCAGTCCATGCGGGAGAAGYGAAAAGAAGTGTTCCTGTCCTAGCGTAAAATACTTCACAGTATACCATTTGCAAAGGGATTCTTTCAAATACAATTAGAATGAAAAGAAATTACAAAGTATGGTTTCATGAGAAGCATCTAATAATGTCTAAGGAAAGGAAGAAGCTCTGTAAAAGTCCATTATCCATTTTTGCTACAATAGCGAGGCCACCAACAAGGAAAAGAGGTCATGCTGAAAAACCTACCAACTAGTGCCTCTGAACTAATCCATTTATAAGCACCACTGTGGGCAGTAAAACATCTTAGATTATCTCAGTTAACTAGCGGGTCTCTCTCAGGACTGGCCTTGTCTGGCTAGCACATTTGCAAGTATAGCCTATTTTCCCAGGCTAAAAGTCTTTGAGGTAGCTGAGCAYTATGGCCAGTGCTTCACAATTAATTACTCCCCATTAATTGTGAATGAACATCCTATGTAAAAGGGTCCTGAATCTCCCAAAGCAAGTGAGTGGGAAATGGAGTACTATTTGGGCTAGTAAGGTCATCACTCTTGAGTATGGAAAACAAGCCTCAAATATGCTTTCCCAGTTCAATGTGGACTGCAGGGAAGAACTTCAACTAGGGCAGAGATTTCTGAGTCAAACATCTCATATCAACAAATCACAAAAATCTCTCCTTGACATGGACCAGTGGGAGGAATGGCAATTATTAGCACACCTCACTTAACCACCCAGTGCATGCAGCATTTTAGAATGTGTTTTTGACTATTTATCTTAACATCCTTTATTAGCTCATTGCTCCAAACCCAGTACTAACTGCTTTGTATTCTGAGAATCAGGAAAACAAAAAAGCCAGTTAGGACAAGATGACTGTACAGCACCTAGGCCTAGTAATGTTAACGTCTTCTTAAATTTCCACTGAACATAGCTCACACCATTTTCTACGGAAAGATTCCTAGTCTCCACTTGATTTGAAGGCATTCATAATAAAGCCATGCAGGCGATTATACAGTAAAAATCTCCTGAGAAAACAGTGMAGTTTTAGTGAAGTAGAGTTTTCAGCTGCTCTAATCATACTAATTGCTAGAGACTGTTTCCTTTCTCCCCTTCCTCCTACTTCCTCTTGGGACCTTTTGCCTTCAGATTAGCTACAGAAACAAAGTAATTTGGTCAAGTAAGAAGCTTATTAACACATGATGCAGTTCAATGGTGGAAGAAAATTCAGAAAAACAGAAAGGTCTGTCCCTCCCAACTCCTAAGTAGACAGATCTGGATGTTACAAGAAGGTCCTCTCGGGTGTGAGGTGACTCGGAAGGTGAGGAGACACCAGCCAGAGATGGAGGATGCCACGATGCATGCAGCTGAGGTCTCAGCTCTGCCTCAGGCATCTTGTTCAGCTGGGAGCCACAGCCAGAGCAGGGACTTTCCAACCACTGGCCTACCAGTAAAGAGAGGCCTCAGGTGTCTTTTCATCTCCTAAGGACCTTGTGCTGACCAAGCATCCAGGAACAGTCCCAGCTGCCCATCAGTGGAAAGGAGCTAAGACATCTGGATCTCTTCTGATAAATGATTTGAAATTATTCTAGGTCTGACTCTGAACCATGAAAAAAAAAAGGACCAAATCCTGAGATAAACTTCAGCAAGTATTTTCCATCTACACATAAACAAGGGATTTCAGGATTTATTCCAAGGATAGCAGGAACAATAGTAACCCTGTCTTAGGAAACAGTGTTTGAGGTAAAGCAAAAATGTGCCTTCACATTAACACTTTCTGCAGTACCTTTTTACAATCAGTCTGGGGAAGGATACATTAAGAAAGATTTTAGGCACTTGAAACCAGAGTTGACTAAGCTGAAGTCTGTGCAGGAGGTGGTGGTGCTGCAGACTGCGAGCAGACATGCCTGCTCAGGATTAGGCTGGGTCAGCCAATTACTCTCCTTGTTCATCCTATATCAAGCCTTACACTGAAACAAAAAGTTAGTGCAACAGTCCATCATCTGTGGTAACTGTTACTGAATATACAGAGCCATATTCTGCTAAGCCAAGATAAACCCAAAGCAGATGGGGAGGCTGGGACATTAACCTGTTAACTCTCCGCAGTACCAAAGGGGAAGCTTTCCACAGCTCTTTACAGGAGAGGTCCCTGGAGACCAATTTAGGATGGGGCCAAAGACTTACAGTCAGCAAATTGATATGTGTACGGTACAATCCAGCAACAGACATTAAACAGCCCATCCATCTGCTGTTCTCACCTATTTTGACCAGGAATAATCCACAGGGAGCCGTGCCGGGAGCAATTCTGGCCAGCGCAGGCGTGCAGAGCGTGCACTGCCAGATGCTCAGCCAGACGGTGGGGCCCCAGAACTGACCTGTGCTCATTCTTCATTGCGCTGCTCCAAGAAAATCACCTCATCCCGCGTAACCCTTCCGCACAGTCATTGCGGAGAGGGCACCAGTTAATCGTGCCACTATCAGGCTGTAGCACAAAGCCATAAAGAGTATTTCTGTGGGAAACGTGATCACAGCCATCATTCCCAAAGGAGATCGTGTCTGGCTGTCATTACAGGTGCAATACTGTCACTGCTCTGATGGAAAACTTCATGAAATGTTAAGATGAGTTTTCAGACCAATCTGTAATCTACATACTGATATCCCAGTTACTTTAAGTAGTAGGAAATCAAGTATCCAAGAAATACATAACTGAAAGTTGAATTTGTAATAAAATACTACTTAGCATCTACRCAGTCAAGGCATTTATTAAAACAAATCAGTTCTTATAGCACCTGTGTGGGGCAGAGCAAGCGAGCACTGCTATCCATGTTTTGCACAGCTGGAAATTCAGCAGGAGTTTTGTTCAACATTATGAATGCCTCTTAAAATCAGTTTCCTACCTGAAGTGCTGATTCTGCAGTTCAGTGGGCCTCTGTGTCCTCTGCAAACTCTGATGACAGGTACCTGGGCAGGGTGGGGAGTAATCTACTGCTGCACCCCAGTCCAGGCTGTGCTGCCTTCCCAAAATGGAAGACCACTGTCTGGATGACTGGCTATGTCTCTRTGGGGGAGGACTTGATACCAGAACAGACAGCAAATTTAGATTCCTCTCCTTATCCCCAAGTATGTTCTTCCTCCTTACTTCTTGATATGTAAGTAGTTCATGGTTTAAAAATCTCTTTAAAATCTCTTCTTTCTTAACTTAGTTCCCAGACATAAGGGAAGAGTTTAGAGCTAGTTTTTTGAGTAATTTTCTTTTGAATTGATCACTGGATCTTGCTCAGGTCTTTCTTACTGATTCATTTCAGTTTTATTTGGTGAAAACCAAATGCTGCAGTCTAAGTATCTTTTTCAGGAAAGAGAAATTATATTCTAACCACATCTGTGATCTGCTGCTGAAGATACGATATGAAACGTTGAAGATAGAGTGCTTTATAGACTTATTGATCAGCCAGGATATTCAGATCTGGTACTCTTAGATGTTTGGACTGGGTTTGGAGTTAATAAGCATATTGGCTCAACAACAACCAGAAGCTAATTTGGGAATCCTGCTGACAATATCCCATCACAGCAGTAGATGCCACGGGTCTGGTTCCCCAGTGCATTACCCCAGTCTAACTTCAGCTGCTCCAGCCAAAAATTGGATTAAGCAAGCAGTGAACCGAGTTTTTAAGCGGTGGAAACAAAAAGAAATACTGGGGTCAAACTGAAAGAAAAGAGTCTAAATGTCTCAGCTTGATTACAATACATTATAGTGTAAGAAAAACTCCTGCTTACGCTGTTCACATCTTTCCTGTGAGCTTGCCATGCCCAACTCCTCCCAGTGCCAGACCTGCCATATTCTGACCTGTATCTGCAGAAGGCAGTGGCATCAGACCTTTGTAAAACTGCTTTTAGGAGTGTGAATCTGACCAAATGCACCTTCTCCTTCTTGGGAGGACTTGGCATTTCTGACAGCTTTGCTCTGCAGTGATTAGAATAAATAATTTCTAAAGGGAGCATTTAACTCTGAATTAATGAGAACCAGCACACACACGTCACAGTGTGCTGCGCGCACAGCTCGTCCCAGCTGCCGGCCCGGGGCAGGACTTGGGGCAGGCCAGAGGTGCAGACCAGCACCCCAGGGCTGCCAAACAGGCATGTGGTGATCGCAGGACTGGAACAACAGGGTACAGGCTGCCCCGAGGAGCAGCAGCAGACCTGGGTGGGAGCACGGCTAGCGACGTGGTGCTCCAACCAGCTGCACTCTGGTTGCGCTCACTGTGGCTACCTCCTCTCTCCACAAAAAGCAGCGGAAAAACTCAGCAGCTTCTAGCTGGGAGAAAATGCAGTTTCTATCCATAAAGTTACAGGATCCCTGCACTGCACTGCACTGCACTGCACTGCTATTAATGGGGTATTTGTGCATGGATGGCTGGGTTAGCAGGATTTATGCACTATCTGGGGCTTAATACTGCATTCCACTCGAAGTTCAACCATTGTCTTAAAAATAAAACAAACTAGTACTCAATATGGAAGATTAATCTCTAGCACAAAATATTTAATTAATACAGTGAAATTTCATTTCATGGGTACTTGCATTTGTGCTATGAYAAGCATTAGCTGAAGATCAGTATATTACCAAATACTGCCTAAGACAAAGCAATCATTCATCCACATTGCAGTCAAGCATAACAAATAACCAAGTAGTATTTTGGCACAGCACTGTAATGTTTGGTGCATTAGCCCTTTACATGAATAATTTACAGCTAAAGGTCTGCCTCATTTCCATTACCAAATGCAAAGCTGCTTGCACTAGTTATGATATCACAGTGACATCTTCGGTGAGACATTTTTTGCCTTGTCAGTCTATGTATTTCATTAAATTTTACCGGATTTTTCTTATATGTTAAGTGAAAAGAAAATTAAAACAAACATTACCAGTGTGGAGTATCTGGGAGAGCCATATACATTTTATCACAGTTATTTAACTGTAATTAGGAGGGACTTTGGCGCTAACACATACRGGATGAGGAGGCTCGTTCCCTTTGCACTAACACGGAGGGTAATGGGTGCCAGGCCCAGCACTGGCAGAGTGTCATTTCCAGTCCCTGGCAGAGCAGGAACGCTGTGCTCTCACCTCCCAGACCAGGAGACAAGCAGGAAGCAGTGGAAAGGCATGGCCAGGCTCCGCTGTGCACCTCTGCTGGCACCTGGCCTTGGATCAGCCTCCTCTGAAGTCTTGTCCCACCACCAGTCCACTGAGCGAAAACCCAGAAAAGCAGTATGGGCACAGATTTTCCTTGCAGTGCTCTCTGTTACAACACACCAGCCTGTGGTGAGGGGGAGCACATTTTGAGGGAATTACTGCATCTCATGTATTGTTAGTGTCATTCATCTTAGTTTTCTGCCTTAGAGTTTTAACTAGACCCTTTTGGAAAAATCTGGCAGAGTTCAGAGATTCAATACAGGAACTGTATGCCTACTCAATGGACATCATTTTAAAAATTTGTAAAACGGAATGAAGTACTGCGTCTCCTTAATAAAGCACACTTAGGGGAAAATATTTCACTTGTCTGAGATCATTCTATAAAATAGATATTCAGTCCTTAAGAAGGAGGTGAAAATGTCTCTAAAAAGCATAGGCTAATGACTTCCTTAACCAGGAAAATTTCCAAATTCTACTGATTTTCAAGGCATGGTTTCACAATTAGCAGATGAGCTGACCTAAGGCAACTTGCCACTGCCCCAAGGCAGCTCTGTCCCCCCACTCTCTGCATGGACAATCAGGCTCGGCAGGGAGTCCTCACTCCCASGGCACCCGGCTGCTCACCCTGTGCTTTCACTGGTCTGGGCACGAGGCGGGCGCCTGCCTGGGAAATGGAGCAGGAGGCAGCCCGGCCGGYGGCCGCTCGCGCTGATGGAGACCAGCGACCCCGCCGCCCGCCCATCTGCCACGAGCCCTGCAGCGAGGGGGCTCACGCCTGCCAGCGAGCAGCTCAGCACCAGCCTCYGGCCAAACTCCCATTTATTGCAGAGAGGTTATCACTGAAAAGCTTCAGAAATCCAAAAACAATGAAGTCAGATTCTCATTTACACATTAAGCCCTTTTTTACCTCTCCTATTGCACAGGAGGGCCATAAAATAAGCACCAATGTAATTTACTTCTGCTTCAAGGCCCCTTTACACAAAGTGATTTATGGGGCCTCAGTGCATATGACTGTCAGACTCTTAATATTTAACACCTGTAAAAATATTGTGCACACACTATATACTACTGAGTTGACTCTGGTCTACAAACATATTAAAGATAATTCTGCACACATTGCAACTGGTCAAATATATTGGATAATTTCATCCATGAATTTATTTTGTTAAAAAAAAAATCATTCAGCAGATATATTTGTCCACTCTAATGCAAATACATATTTATGATATGGTTATTTGTCTAATATGTGTTTGCGGGTATCCTTATTTCAGGAAATATATAATAAGAGTCAAATCCAACCCYGGGAAAGGAAGGGAAGGAGGACCCAGCAGAAGTTTTATAACAGGGTGGAAGCATATGCTTGGAGAAATGCTGCTGCCTGCATAGATGAAGTTCTACAAATGAGCAGTTGTAGTCTTAAAATATTGATCGCTTCACTAGAACTGTTATGAAAGCACTGGATGTAGTACCGGAGCTAATGCAAAAAAATTCAATACATACAAAAGCAGAGAGGGTGCAGGACTCGCAGCAAGCGCATGTGGTACATACTCCTCCCATCCCATGGGCTCGAGCTCACCCTTCCCCATATGTAACAAGGGTCCTTTTACTTAGCTCCATCAAAAAGTCTCTCTTGTCTTACTTCATATCTTCCCCTGGCCTGTGTTCAAAAATGTGGAGTGGAAATCAAAATAGAGGAGCAATGGGTAMATCTAAGTGTAGCAAAAGATATTTGGCCTCCAAACATCCTCAAGTTTCCAAATATGTTTCTCTATATATAAAAATCTACCTGATGGCACAAATCACTTCTGTGACAGGAAGCAGATCCCTAATAGTAGTTCTCCCTAACCTTGGGAGAGTTTATAGTATTTTCACTGGGACAACTGTTCTGACACATTATTAAGCACTTTTCTTCCGCGTTCAGCACATGACTTGCTGTTCCCTTCAACCAGCACAGTCACTGCAACCTCACTGCACTGTGAGTGCCAATGCTGTGGTGATTTTCAGTCATGTTACGTCTCACTGCTTTACATGGGACCGTGTAAGGTCTCACCCAAAAGAYGTTCAGCTGACAGCGTACTCGTATTGCACAGCCTGACAATTCCCCAGGATTTTAGAGAAACATCAGTCAGACCAGAAATGCACTACTCACTTCCTGTTGTGTGTTAGTCCTCACTTCGAAGTACCCTGCTTAAAAAATTTTGATTGTGGATGAGAGGAAAAGCCATGTGATTTAGATAATCATTAACACTCAGCTAAACTGGTGTCCTGGTTTTGTTATCAGAGTCTGAGCAGGCTAGCTGAAGAGTAGCTTGAGTAAGTCTACATGAGCAAGTAGCACACCTGAACTGTCACATAGACAGGACCAAAGCGACAAGTGTTCAGTCTTCTGATGGAAATGGCTTGTGCAAGCAGCTAATGCAAATAACATCCTTGTGTACACCATTACAGATGTATGTCTCCATGCGCGTCTGAAAACACACAGCTGGATACCTTTCAGGGAGACAAAATTCACGTGGAAAATTGACATGAAAAGCAAGTCTTCAGTTCAGACTGGGCTTCCTCCTTCTCATATGCCACTGCCTTGCAATTATTAACTGCACAAGCATGCTCGATAATTTTATGATATGCACAAAAGAGGATTAGAAGAAGGCAACACAACCGACATTGCCTGATTAACCTGAGCCAGGAGTTGAATTCAGATCAGAAGTACCACGCTAATGAGCTGGCCCAGTGTATTATCTAGCTGTCTTTCAGTCCATCATTCAAAAGGGGTTTAATTAAAGACTCTAGGTTGTGTGCTACTACCATGTGATCTGGAGGCAGATCTGTTCATTTAGTAGAAGGAACAGAATCAAGAGCTTTATTGAGCAAAAAGGGCAGGTCAGTTATTGTATGTATCCTCTGTGACACTAAGAAGCACCTGCAGAACAGGCTGGGGGTGGGTCTTTTAATGACCCTTTTAATGACCCTAAAATGGGTCCCTGTAATATTACAGTATGTTCACCAACAAATTTACACTGTGATTATCACTTCAGTAGCTGAAGACTAGTTTTTCTAGTGCCCACCTTGTCAGCTTGTTCAGCCATGGCTGCAGCTGCTTACCCCAGCTAAGGATTATATAGGAGACAAAAAACTCTATCAAATATACCAAACCTGAAAAGCAAGACTAGCACCTTGAAACAGGACTGCTGCAGCAACCTCTGCTTCCCCTACCTAAGTCATGCTTCTAGACAGAAAATCAAGGGCAAATCAAGCAGACATCCAAATGCATGAGCAGATCTCTGTTACGTGCRAGCTAGTAAGGCCACTCCAGACTGATCTTCTGCAAAACCTCCATCTGAATCTTGACATCTTGCCTATGTAGAATCATGTTTTGAGACATTCATAGCCAATGGACAATTTTTAAAGAAATCAAAGCAACACGATGATTGAATTAAGAGCCACCAGGCTCTGTTGTTTTAGCTGCCCTGCTCTCTGCATGCTAAGTGGGAGCCTGCAGCATGAAGTACCAATTTCTCTGAGGCCCAATACTTCATTCACCCTTCTCTCCCCTCTCAGGCACTGTCATTGCAGTGGCTTTCATTCGACATGGATGAAAGATGTATGTGATCTCAATGTTTCCCTTTCATCAGCTCAGAAGTTTTGATGCATCACCCTCTCCTTTTCCCATGAGCAAGGAGGGCACCTCCAGGTTGCATCTAATCTCCAGGAGCTTGAAGGCTGACGGCTGCCTCAGTGCCTAAACAAGAGCCTTGGAAAATGCTGCCCACCATGAGCTGGTATTTGCTATGTAAGCCTGGAAGTTGCACTGTGTACTTAATTTGCATTCAAACAAAATGAAAACCAGCATGAACTGCTGTTTCAGTGTTCCCACAAGCTCACAGTAGTATTTATTTCATTTATTTTTATTTCTTCATTATGGGTTTGTTGGCAACACTGTGATTTTCATTTAGAGCAAGACTTTTATCTCTTAAGTTCACACTTTAATGATTGAATGTGTCTCTAAAATCACCCCAATGACTCTTCAGAAGATAACTGAATATTCTAGGWAATGATGTCATTTTGTGCAATGATATTCTACAGGAGTAGGAAATTTCAGCTACAATCAAACTCGAAGGGTCAAAGAAGAGGTCCCTTCTCAGAAGAAAATAAAACAAAAACAAAAAATATCTGAAAGTGGGTCCCAACTCCACACTAGCAGTCTAAGCTCCTTTGAAATTTAAATCAGTTATGATCTGAGCCGCAAGCATCAGCCCATCTCTAGGAGCAGCTACAGAGAGCTGCTTAAAGCTTCTGTAGACACCGCAGGCAGTTCACACAAAACCTTGCTCATTCCCACTCAGCGAAATGATCAGAAAGAGCAGGAATTGAACTTAGAAGAGGATATAGAGAAAGAASTTTACATTTCTAGCAAACTGTAAAAGATCTCCTAGCTCCCTCCCATCACAGCAATGAGACTGAAATTCTTTTAAGAAAATATAAACTTAATTTTGGAACATCTGGGAAATTCCATTAAGTGATTTATCATGCAACTGATGAAACTACAATTTAACTTCAAAGCCCTAAACAGTATTAAAGAAAGCCTCGTGCTCAAATTAACGGTAAAATATTTGACACTGAAAATTACTGTAACAGCAAATAGCGTTGTTCTCCAATTAGTCTAATGCAATAGATCACTTCATGGGCAAGCATCCCAGCAGGCACTCATTGCGATGT
Organism: Rhea americana; assembly: GCF_003343005.1. Classification (NCBI taxonomy): domain Eukaryota; kingdom Metazoa; phylum Chordata; class Aves; order Rheiformes; family Rheidae; genus Rhea; species Rhea americana. The sequence goes on from NW_028186501.1 coordinate 1,179,469, forward strand.
GCATATCCAGGTTATTTTATATTGGCTTTAAGTGCAGACAGTAGAGCATTACGTGTACAGTAAGGGAAATCCAGATGAACTGACTTTGTCCTGCTCGATTCCAGATAACTCATCTCTTATAATGTTATCCACACGCTAACTCAGAGCAAAGACCTAAATATAGCAACACATTACTGAGCAGGCTGCAATCTAATCGCCTTCCATATCTCACCTCTGTAGCATCACAGGGAGCRTGAGGATTTTACAGGAATTAAGGTTGAAAAGAAAAAATATCCTCCTACAGCAAAYGTTCTAAGCTGGTCCTGCAGCAATCTGGGATGATTTTACCTACGCTCAGGAAGGGAGGGATGTGAGAGCAAGTATGATTGCTCAGCCAGTGCATGCCTAATTAGTTTACAACTGTCTCTTTCAATAACTGGTGAATAAGATCCCTATTGATCTAATTAACAGCAAGAGAAGAAAATTCTGCTTTTTTAGGGCTGTTGGCAGCTTCCAGATTCTAGATAAAGAACTCCATTAGTTCCCATGCAGCCATGTATAGGCAGCTGGGAAAGTTGGCCCCAGAGACTGAGCATTTGCATCCTTCACAGTCAGGTGGTTTGGAGAGATTTCAGAATTTGATATAGCCAAGGGTTTAGAAAGAGCACACCTTGGTTTGCCCAAAAAGGACAATTCATGGGAATCTGCAAGCTGATCCCTCCTCTGGAAGCTGTCTTATTTAATGACCTTGCCCCCAATTTCAGGCTGTAACTGAGCTGAACACAACCAGCAGAGGAGACAGAAGAATTTACGTCTACTCTTGTGTTTCTTGGTAGAGCATATTGTCAAATAATGCCAAAGGCTGCTCTAATTCAGGCCACTGAGAGCAACCCTCTGCGGAGCTGAGCAGTGGCCCTGAGCAATTGGAGTGCAGAGAATGCTCTGGCAGGCACGGGGCAGGGAGCAGCGACGTGAATCAGCACAGGCCTATCCCACCACCCCTACGTGGCCACCAAATCTGCCTCATGTTCTCCACCGGAGAGACACCAGCTCTGCAATCTTCAGAAATTCACTGTGCTGCAGACAGCGGGGGCATAGGGATTCATCCTGAGTGCTTACCCTCTGTAGAAAYCTTTACACACCAGAGAAGAAATGCAAAATGGATGAGAAATGTAACATCCTGGAAATCTTTATTTTTAAAAAGGGAAGAATGGAAGAGGAAAGTAAGAAGTATGTCAGTAGAYGGTATTTATTTATTTTCTGAAAAGGAAGAAGACTTCCCAGGACTGAATAGCTCAATTAAATGTTTGCTGGAGTGACGACTTTTACTGCATACTCAACAAATGTATTTCAAACCAGAAGTAAAATTAGGATGAGAGAATTAACCAAGAGGTAGGGAGAGCATCAGACAATATAGGAAAGAATTTACTATCCTCCACAGAAATGAAAAGCTGCTATGTAGCTGGGTCAGCCAAGACATTTTACAGCTCTTTAGTCCCTTGGAGAGGAGAATTGCTCTGAAGAGATAATGCCACTCTACAGCTTTGCTTTGGTGGTGCTGTTGCTTAACTAAGCAATAGCAAAAGCCAAAAAAGCCCCAACAACCCACCCCAACCCCAAATGGGCTGAGGGATCCCAGCCAGGGTTATTATGCACTACAATGGGATTTCAGCTGAGGTCTGCCCTATCAAATTAAAGATTCATCTCTATCTCCAGTCGCTCCTGTTGAGACAATTTTTCCTCAAAATAATTATAAAGCAATTACTCGTTGATTTTCATTTTATTGGTTACTACTTTTACTCAAAGCATGTAAATTAGGATGTAATTAAGTGCACGGTTCTGTGAACATGCCAAACTGCTGTGACAAATGATACACTATACTTGTTGTTGCTCCAGTTATACAACTAGTAGAGCATATATATATAAAGACAGTGTAACTACATATTAATAATACATGAGTAGTTAYTTAAAAATCAGAAAATAAGGTGCAAGTTCTTCACTTCAATCCTATACCTTCTAGGTATAGACCCTACGGAAAGCGTTGGCTATGTGCCCCTCCGGGAGCAATAGGAAGTGTACTTTGTATTCCACGTACTCTACCGAACAACAATTTCCAGTTCCATTGAAGAGATTTTTGATTAAGCCAGACAGACGATAGTCTAAATTAGTTAAGGTAAAACTGTTTACAGCCAGTCTGCCTGCCAAACATTTTTTTATTTTAGCAAACCAGCAGCTATGGCAGGGATTCAAGATTTGCAGGTGCCCAGATAGAAGCTCAAATCCTCCTCCTATTACTAAACCTCCATGCAATTATGGCATACAAATTACTATCCTTTTCTCGTTGCCCAGACATAGAAAGGATTCATGGTTTTTATCATTTCAGGGATATTTTCAAAGACACAAAAGACTGTTGTGTATAAAACTCCCAGTGAAAATCAGTGACACTTGGGTCCTTGTGAACCATCATGCCCTCAAAAAACTTCACCTTTGTGATTAATATTGTTCCTTTGGCTCTTTTCTTGATTAACAAGAATCATAGAGGAACAACTATCCATCCTATCTTTAGTTTCTACGGAAGCTCCACAATTACATATTTTAATTAATATCCTTGTTCAATTCATAGAAACTTTCAGTTTATGTCTACATATTTGGCAATCAAATTGCATCTATGCCGTGGTTTGAGAGCTTTCCTGCTACATCCCGAAAAAAGTACAGACAGTAAAGAACATCATTCATGAAAAATTTTCCTTTTTTTTCTAACCTCTCAAATGAAAATTTTGAATTTAAGCCAAGACAAATGAGGCTCTATTTTTATTTTTTTAAAGAATCCTCCTTTGCAGTGTAAAAAACTTATTTCACACTTTTTCAGTGAGGTCACCATGACAACAATCAGAAGTCATTTTTCAAAGACAATGTTTTGAGTGAAATTACAGGCTTATTGCCATTACAGTCACTACACCATGAAGCACGCTTTGAGCATGCTTTCCAGTTATGTGGCACAATGGCCAATGTATTGCTATGGACCCGCAGCACAGGTTTGGGGCCTGGTTCAGGTCTTGGCCAAGTACTCTGTTAAATAAACTGAGCTGCAGGCAGATTTCTCAGAATCTGAATTTTTCCCCACTTGGGCTATTCCCTTTCTTTCTAATCCTTTATTTTCATTTCTCCTTTCCACAGCTCACTTATTTCTCTCTCCCTTCCTTCTTTCACCTTCTAATGGAAAACAGGTGAGAAGAAGCCTGGGGAACTCTGCCTCYGTGCCAGCAAAGCAGGCTCAGGCTTCTGACCCACAAAGCAGCAACAGGAGCCGGCAGGCGGTGTGCGCAATTGCAGTTGAACACTTAGTGCAGAATTTTCCTCTCCAAACCACATTATACAACTCTCATCTGTATTACAATCTGCTGTCATAAATTCCCTGTAATTCATTCAATATACTGATTCTACTGGGAGTACCACAAAAGGAACAATTGTGCGAAGTGCATCGAATACGAGACTGTGAATCAGACATAGGAATTCTCCCTATAGTTAGAAGCAAAACGGTGCTCTAACTAATGCAATGGTGCTCTGATAAAGGTGCTCTAACTAACGATGCAAGAGGGTCAGGCATTCAGGAGCAAGGAGCAAGAAGGGAACTATTTTATTTTTAAAATATGGGAACTATTTTATTTTTAAAATATTATAAAATGCTTTCAATTTTGAAATGTCAATTTTCTGCTAAGTCTTCCTATATGAAAAATCGCAATTGGTTTTTATCTCTGTTCAGTCTCTTTTTGCTGATTAAAATGACACCAATCCCATTGCCAAATTCTAAACTATGAGGGTCATGAGGACTTTAATTTAGGATCTGACTTGGCCTACTGGAAAGTATGAGTCATCTCCATTTGCAGTTCAGACATCCTCAAAATTAAGAGATGCCTAAATGACAAACAAGCCAAGCAATAGCTGAAGCTACAGGAGACTTTTGATATGAACATCCACTTCACCTTCAGTCTGCAGGCATCTTCTCCAAATAAATGCCTGCGGCGTCCTGGAAACCATAGTTTGCAGCTAAGGACAGGTCCCTCCCTCCTCTCTCTGGCCTGTCGCTGCCTCTGGTGCCTTTGCCACCCTGGGCAGCCGTGCAGAGGTGCCACTGTGCTGCGCTGAGCCGCACTGGCCCGATCGCTTCCTGCGCACCTGGGAAGCTCCCTGTGGTGACAGTGACGTCCCATGATGTCACCAGCAATGTGGCATGCCGCCACTCAAAACCACAGCCAAAGCGCCAAAAGCAAGCATTTAATTGCTTTGATCTGTGCTCTTGTAAGATTCATGGAGCATAATTATATTCTTGTTTTAAAAAGAATGAAGGAAAAAGGGGCTTTATTTGATATTTAGTGTTTACTTCTCAGCAATATCTGCTTAAAGGGAACTACAGTAATTTATCCTTCCAATGCCTGCTTTCTACATCTGAAAAAAAAAAAAAAAAAAAAAGGAATAGCTGCTGTACATTTGCATCTCAATTTTAGCAACTTGACAAGGACTCAAGCTAAATGAATCGGCACAGTTTGCAAAGAGAGCAGCTGAAGTAAATAAAACCTCCGGGGATGCTGACAAAAAAAGGCATTAAAATCAGGATCTGTTTTTTAACAATGAAGAAAAACCAGTACTTAAAGTACRATTGGAAGCTCACTGAAGTCCTTCCATCAGCTTCAGAAGGCTTTGGATCATACCCAAAAGGCCTACTGATCCAAGTTCCTGTCGCTAAGAGTATTCAGGCTACACTTTTACCATGCTCCCTTACTTTCCCACTGACAGCGTAAGGATGAGAGCCTAGGTCTCTACCTGACAGTTTGGAGTAAATGATTAAGGGAGCAGATAAAGCAGAAGCTGAATCAGGTTCCTAGTGCCTAGAAGGTGCTGAGTGGGTCAGCCTCTAACTTCTCCATGTACCACGGAGAACTTAATGGAAAGCAGAAGGAAGGGCCAGGCCTGTAAACACAGTTAATGGGAGGCTCATAACCAGTAACGGTAAACTAAGCTCTCACAGAGCCCAAAGGTTTTATTCAAAGAAGCTCTCTTTCAGAGTTTCACCTGAGACCTGGAAGAATGCACTCAACAAACACAGGAAAAAGTAAAAGATATTGTCAAGCTACAATTTTTATGGGGACGTTATGAGCGCTGATCTAAGAGAATTGAAAAATATGTATCACCTTTGCATAACAATTAACTTTTATGTTTTTCAAGAGGGTTGTTCCCTTTACTGCCTCCTCGTTCTGGGCCAAATTATCTTCCAGTGTGAAGTGCTGGGGCTCCACTGACTCCAGCCACACTACAACAATTTACAAAAACAAAGGTTCTCACCCTTTGCTTTAACCCTGCCATTGTCTGAAGGTCATACAGGCTCAGAGGGAGATTTTTTCAAAAGCATGCAGGATTGGGCTAGCTCTAATCCCTGGCTTCAAGGGAAGCAGAATAAGTTAATGCAGCGTGCTTTCAAAAACCTTTCCCAGAGTTCGTATTATCTTAAAAATGCAGTATGTTAGAGAGGCTAAAAGCAGAGGTGGGGCTGATCCAGTAGTCGCTGTGGGAGCTAAACAGATCGGTTTAATTAGTAAAACTGAACTGAGATAGAAAGCTTTCATCTTTTGGAACAGCAAATAGGGCACAGAAGAGACAAATGATTTAAAAGGTGCCGACTGCCTTAGGCTTACTTTCCCTAGGTATAGTTCCCTTTTGTTATTCAGCTCTTTTTTGCTCCCTCATAATGGTTTGCTTATTTTATTTGAAAAAGTGAGGGGAAAAACTATATACAGGTCTGGGGGCTGGTTAGATCAGACTGGAGTGGCAGCTGCCAGACTCTGTAATACTTTGTGTTGGGGCTGCCCCAATTGCCACCTCAGGGGCAAACAGCTAGCAAGGCCATGAGCTAAAGCCACAGTCATCTGAAGGCTGTGTGGGGAAAAAATCATCAAGGCAGGTTTTATTCCAGCACAGAATGACAATGGGCATCATTTAAAAAGTCATGTTTGCCACCCTCTTATCTAGGTCTTATATATTTTATTACCCAGCACAGACATCTATATAATGCACCACTACAGCACATGCCCTCCCCACTAGTACTTACGGGTTCAGACACTTACTTTTATTTTACGAAGTATACACGCTTGTGCAGAAATCAGGCAGTTTGATCTCTTGCCTGCAAAGCCTGAACACCCTTTACAGGGCCATCACTGTAATGGCATTGTGAAGTACGACATGGAAAAGACAAGTATGCTACTGCCATATTACTATTGCATCACATTGCCTACCTACTGAAATTACTGTATACCTTGAAATGCTGATACGGTTTATCTCACTAATTGCCTTGTGAGTGTACAGAYAGATGCCACAGTAAAATTTCCCCTACAGACCATCTCAGATATACATAAAGTTTTCATTGCAAAGCTCTCACCCTTATAAAATGTAATCGATTTTATATCATTCTACAATATAAAATCTAGAATAGACTTTGGGAAAGTGATTGATAAGGCTCACAACCATTACAGTTAATCCAGGTCATGCTACAGCTGTATATAACCTCTTCACCCAAAATTCATTTTTCTCCAATAGCAATGTGACACACAATTTTACAGTGGGTTAGGAATTCAGTTCAATCTTAATGAATTTCAAACTTTCACAGTATCCATCCAACACAGATTAAAACAAATAAATAAATAAACAAAAGACTGGGATCAAGACAAACTATTCAGTGTCATGATCCTCTCGGTCAAAATAAAAATATTAGGCCTGTTGCAAATAGCACAGATCTGACATTCTGGCACAGCTTGGCATATTACACATGCTAGTAAGAATCTAAGCAAACTTCTTCCATTTTCTGAACAGGAAGAGAAAACAATCCAAGTCTTTAGCTTTACCCAGAAAAACTTTACACAGAAAAATATGCTTAGCTCTTCTTGAGAACCATTTTAAGACAACTGTTTCTCTAGAGCAAAAGAAGGCAAGTGAAACAAAAAGCTACAAATTATTCTTTTCAAAAAAGCACCTGTGAGGTCATTTTATGAGACACATGAAAAAGGAATGGTCTTATACATACAGCATTTTCAATGAAATATCTCAAGAGTATTCTGAGCTAGGAATGGGTACACAAGTTTCCCTCTAGCAACAGATTGCTTTCTAAATCACAGAATGCAAATGCACATGCTGCTCTTGGCTCTTAACCAAACTATCGCACGACACATTTGTTTCTGAAGTAGCACCATTTAACACCACAGCAATGAAAGGGAAAATAGTACCCAACATCCACCTGTATTTGCCCAGCTTTGCTATTTCYACATACGACGCCACGAAGATCCTCAACTCAGGGGGAAAACCAGCCCGGCCGGGCACGGGACAGCCCAGCCCGGCCGGCACCGAACGCGGGCGCCGCTCAGCGAGCGCCCCCGCGCAGCCCAGGCCTTCCCGCCCCTCGTCCGCCTCGGGCTCCCTCTGCCCAGCGCACTTACCACGGAGAGAGCGGCTCCTCGAAGCCTGGAGCCGCGCCCGGAAGGAGGGAGGGCGGGCGGGGGCCTGTCCCGCTCCTTCGCCGGGCTCCGCTCGCACCCGGCGCAGACCTGGGCGGGAACGGGCCGACGGCAACCGCGTGGCCTCTCCGCCGAGGGCCCGCGGCGCCGCTACGGGGCCCGGGCAGGGCCAGCCCTACGGGGGCCGGGGAGGGCCAGCCCTACGGGGGCCCGGGCAGGGCCAGCCCTACGGGGGCCGCGCAGGGCCCGGCCCGCAGTACGGGAGCCCCGCGGGGCCAAGCCGCGGGCGCGGGCGGCGGCGTCGCCATTGCCGCCTGACATTGCATCTTACCAAAGAGGCACTGAAGCACATCACACAGCCACCCAAAGAGCAACTTACTGATGCCAGAGACAGAGGATTTTACATGTGCCACTGAATTCACGGCTAGACACTGTCAATGAGCAGTGATCTGATACACTTTTTTCCCCCTTCTTCTAGCCACTGAGTCACAAGTTAATATATAGCTGGAATTACTGACAGTCTAAATAGCTCTTGAAGAGACGAATGCCCCAGCAGCAGCCTGGTAGCAGTCGTAGACCCATGAAGAGCAGATCATATTTCACCAATAGATGCAAGAGGCAGCATGGCGAAGTCCAAATGCTGGGCATACCCAAGTTACACGTGCACAATCATCATTTTTACCTGGAAAGGATGCTATTTAGACTACTAAGCACTTTCTCTTTTGCCAACAAAACAAAACTGTTGTCTGAATCCTTTGCCTGTACATCATGTCAACTACACTTGAGATAAACTTAATGAAATCAATGTCAAAAAGCACCCTCAGGCAAAATCTGTCCCATTTTCCTCTCTGGTCAATCTTCCTTTGTTCTCAGAAATTCTAAGCTRTGTTTTTGAATTAACTATATACTGTGATTTTTAAATAACCATTTGTTTCTCTTTCATGGGGATGGGTATTTTGCCTGACATTGTCCAGCGGCAGGAAGAAATGAAAGGTGCCTCCGTAGGCAAAATATGTCAGGGTTTCCCAAGACCTTTCGGCTGCTCTATCAGCTGCCGAGGAGTGTTGAGGGCTTTGTTTTTTGGGGAACGTTTTCACAGTAAAATACGAAGCTTCACTTTTTGTCAAGCAGTCTCTTTTTCTAACTAATTTCCACGCTCAGAGATGGGAATCAGTCTCAGCAAAAGCGGACTCTTCTCTAAGGACAACGTTGCGTTAGCAAAAACAGCAAAATGAACACAGCCGGAGGTCTATAAGGAAAGAGTCTGACAGACTATTTTATGATATTAATTAATTCTTACTAAACCTCCCAAATTTTACGGCCCTGTGAGATCTACCACACAAGTACTTCATGCCTATTTTACTAGCTTGAGTTGCAAACACTGACAATAAGATTTAAGAGGGCAAGCGCTGAATGTTATACAACTCATGACAAACTAGAGCRTATCTTGACAAAATACATTAATTTAAGAAAAATAGCAATGCATAGGCAGACATGTTTGCTGCTGTGAAAGATAGCTCTTGTTTGACTTCCGTGGCCACACTTTCAGTTCTTAGCTCTCATGACCATGTTGCTCATAGGTTCACATTGGTCAAAGCCCCTGTTTTGACCATAAATGCCAATTTAGCAGAGTCTGACATTTGCTGCCTGGAGCTCTGTGTGGAAACCGCTGAACAGGTCCTTAAGCAGCACGACCATACCGCAGGCTCGGGGCCACATCCCCACCTCAGTCCTGAGCAAACGCCGGGGGAATTCAGAGGCAGCCCCGGCACAGACACACACACAGAAACGCTGCTCAACAGGGCTGGCCGGCAGCTCCGCTGGCCTGGCTGGGACTCCGCGCACGCCTGTGTTAACACGTGCATTTTGCAAATTCATAACATTGCACTTTGTTAACGCATAACATTAGCGTTACTCATTAACTCTTTGTTATGGGACCCAAAGAAAAGCAACCTGGTCCTGTGTTGCACTCAGCTATACATACTATTAGCCTGATTCTTCACATCCTAAACATATTTGCTTCCCATTTTCAATATTTTACAGAAATGTCAATGTACTGCACCTCATAAATATTTAATTATAGGTAGTTAATGAAAACACTGAAGTTAATAAAAATCTCAAAGTAGCATGCAAAAATATAGCAAGGAAAGATTTCACTTAGAAATTAAAAAATAAGACAGAGGATAATATGGGTAAAATGTTTAATGCCTGCCTAACTAAATTCTTTCAAGTTAATTAACTCCTTCTCAAACAATTCTTAACAACCTCTATTTTTCTTTCTTTGTTTCCTATTTGTTATCTAATACATTACAAAGCTTGTTCCCTGGTGCTACACAGTCAGTAATTATATGTGCATTTTGATAATTGTTTTGCTGTCTCATATGTCATATATCCTATTTTAGTCTTTTTAAACTCCTGCAGGTACAGGAAGAAGGAAACAAATGTTTCCACATGTATCTTTCAGAAGATGAGATGCTTAGTTTCCTAACTCAGGAAATTTTTGCAAAAAAAAGTAAGTAGAAAATTTCAAGTTCTGTAAGAGACCAAAGCAGTTTTCCATACAAATCTGCCTGTCACCGGTGGAACTCATTGCTCAGACCTTAGCAGGAATCAGCAATGAACACTGACAGGTTATGATTTATGAATGTATGGAACTTACTAGAAAAGGATTTAAATGTATAAGGCAAGCACATAAAACTCCATGTTTCTGAGCATGGAAGAGTATCTAACGAATAGAAATTATGCTCTGTGAATAGATAATTCCTCAGCTATCTACAGAAAGACAACTTACCTCTTCCTCTAAAATATCTGGTGTTGTAAGAGAAACGAGCTAGATCAGGCTCCATTAGAGCTTCTGCTTCAGAAATTCATGCATTTCTACCTACCATTAACAGAACTATTTCTCTTCCTTTAAAATGTTTAAGTCAAAATKATATTTTCTTTAAAATTTAAGTTTGACTCAATTGTTAGGGAGATTCCGTAGCTGTGTTTGCTAACCAGGAGATGCCAGAAGAGACTAAATATAAACAGTGGTGACACTGCCTTATCTAGATTTTCTTAAGCCAAACTTAATGAAATTACGAGACTTAGTTACAAGCATTAAATCTGGAAAACAACTTAGACTGCGTGACTATCCTTTGCTCTATTTTTGACAGTGAGAGAAGCCATCAGAAAATATTTGGCATGATATTACCATGAGAGTGACCTCACGATGGTTTTAAGGACAAATTTAGATCTTTCTCACCCCAGGGACCAGCTTCTGAAAATCACYGAGGTGTGCGGGAATGTGTATCAATGTATGAAGTGCAGAGGGCCTGGCCCCTGGGCGTGATTCTCCCCCAGTAATGCAGCTCTGCCAAGGTGGATTGCTTGCTGCTCTTACAGAGCACAACTTTTCCACGGCCCGGTGACTTCAGCGCGTTTTGGATAAAGTCCCAACTGAAAAAAGAATTCAGGCTAACCTCGTGGTTTTACAGCACAGTGTAAAGTTTTAATTTCACACCTGGTCCGGCGAGGGCAGGCTGCGGGCTGCAGCTGCGATTTCCAGGGGTGGCGGTGGCAGCTTGGTCGCACCACAGAGCCTCGGTGCCAGGCAGGACTGTCACAGTCACCCCAGTTACCTCTGTCATGTAGCTGGTCTTAATTTTTATGAATGGTTCATTATTCTTTCTAAAAAACACACACAATAAGGTGGATATTTATTTCGTATGTAGCTAGTGCAGAGTGGGTCTAATTGTGGGAAAGAATAATTAGGCATTTGGAGTGAAATCTAAAGGGGGATGGAGATTAGGTTTTATCACATTTATCAGAGCTCCAATATTATCTCTACTTGGGCAGTGGGAGCTTTAAAATGATTTTAAAGGCTTCAGCAGGCAACAGCACTAGTTAATATCAGCTCGTAAGATGAGGTGCTGCATATTATTCACGATCTTGAAACTATTATCATTATATGAAGTAATTATCAACATGCAGAACAAGAGTAATTAACATATCATAACTAATAAAACAGGGTCATCAAATCAAAACACAAGATAATTATATTACATAACTAGACAGCTGAAAAAGCACAGAAAATATATGGAAAATGAATTTAGACCAAGTTCATTAGGCTGACAAGAGCTACGATGATGTAATTGTGGTAACACAAAGCAAACGCAACCGTTCTTCCTCTGAAGTGGCAGAAAAGGTACCATTTGTAACTGGAATGTGCATTAGAAAAGAAGTGGCCTGTGACCCCCCTTCTCCCCACCCCGGGATGATCTGCTCTTCTCAGAACCCATCGCGCAGCAAATGCACAGGGAAAATGAATCGATGAGGAAATTAACAATTACCTGCTTTTTAGAAAATTCCCTGAACATGCAGTTATTTCACTCCGTAACGCTTCTGAACTATCAAAGACAAGATGGAGAATGAAGCAGTTAATGAAGATTGTGTAATCAGATAATTGTTTATACTGTAATTGGCACTCAGATAAACCCATATATACAGGACTAGATAGAAAGGATGATAATTCCAGTGTTACCGACTCCAACGGATAGATTAGCCTGACTGCAGAGAGATAAAAGCATGGTCACTTATTCCTGCTCTTACATATTTTCTCCTTGACACAAATGTACACCTACATCCCATTTGTTTTCCTCATTAGGGAGCAGTGAAGCAGAGCTAGCAGGGGCTGGACTGATACTAGCTGTCGTCACTGCAATACTAAGGGGGAAGAATTGCTTCTGTCTTAGGACCTGCTATACTGGAGCTTCTTTAGAAAGGAGATTTCACAAAGTGAAAACGTAAATAAATCCTGAGCACATAAAAGGGGACTGGCAGATGAGCTGTGCTTCCCAAGCATGCCCCATGCTTCTATTTTTTGTATATTCTAACACAAAAATAAACCTAAAAATCTCCATCTCCAGGGAGAGACAGACTGTCGCACAGCCACACTGGCTGTCCTGGACATGAAGAAGCAGAGAATTCTCCTTTAATTTGCCTTTACTGTAAAGGTTTACATTTACTGAGGGCCTGCATTTCCCACATCTTATACCTGTTCTTGTACTGGTTATTTCCTGCCACCTTACTGAGAAAGGGCTTGTAGAGAATATACAAATTTAAAGCAGTTTACAGGCTCAGTGCCATATTCCCAGTAATCACACTGAGAGCAGACTCTCAACACAACCTCCCATTTTCTTTCTATCTACAGTTCCCAAGCTCCTGGTTTTCATTGCTCATGCACTGGAAAAGGACTATTTTGCTTTTTGCTCCCAAAGGACAGAGAGAAAGAGGATGCAGACAGGGCTTTGGAGGCCCTGGACAAGTGCCGATAGGGAGTCTCTCAGATACCAGGCAGGTACGTGCACAGGTCTGCAGCACAATTTTTGCATGCATGTAGTGTGACTGACAACTCCTCCATGCATGGATATTAATTCCAGTGCCTTAGACCTACAGATYGTTTGTCCAACATCAAGTCTACTTCTGCACGCCTCACTGAAGGTGCCCCACTCACGGCAAGCAGCAGTTGATGAGCACTCCAGGTGCGGCGGCTTTTACAGCTAGGATGGTGCAAGGCTGTACAGCAACACTTGTGCATGACGGCTCTGCACACCCTCTTGAAAGCCCTTCCTGGCTTYCCCGCACAGAGAGGGGACCTGTGCCGGAGCCGAGGGGCTCCCGAGGAGGCTACTTTGATGCCCGTCTCTGCTCATGCGCCTTTCTCCTGTTCTCCCATATACGAGTGACTCCCCCTCAGCCTCCAGGAACATCTGTTTCCACCCAGCTCTAATAACACATTTCTGGTGGTGGTGTCTGATTGCCTAGATATAACTAAAATGCAGCTTTTAAAGTACTTCTGATTTTACCTCTGCAAGTGTAAATTCGTATCAGCACTTGTCTGTAAGGAAAAGCAAGCATCTCACTGCAATAAAGCAGGGGGGTGGATGAAAGCTATAAATGAATGCAGACCAGAAATACCAAATCCATCTCTTCCTAAAAAGACTGCTTTAATCTTCCTTTGTTTGCTTGTAGAGCCACTTATACAGCTTCTTCTTTACCCCCTGGCTTCCTGATGTAAGGTCCACACAAGAGTGTTCCCTTCTGCTCCCCAAATGCCTTCAGCAAGCACATTCCAGACTCCAGTGTGTGTGCTGCTTACCCTCAGCTGGGGAGCCCAGCACGCACCTGCTTTGCAGAGAGGATGAGTTCTCCCCGTTCCCGCTCCCTGTCCATGCGTGCAGCTCCTCATCGCCATGCCCCGTCTCCTGGACATCAGTGCAAGGTGCAAAGCAGGGGCCCGACACAGTGCACACCCAGCAGAAGCACTAGTAAGGCTCCTTGGGACRTGTGCACAGCCGTCCAGGGAGGCACAGCCCTTTGCACGCATCCTGCAGTGAAAGGCAAGATAAAGTGGAGGCAGCTGATGTAAGGGGACGTGTTGAAGGTGACATGAGCTTTGTGCCACCCTAGCGTTCAAACGAGGCTCTAACTGCTCTGTGCCCATCGGCCCTGTTCCTACAAGGGACAGGAGCAACCCGCTGCTGTGGCTGTTCYGCCACGCTCTGATTTACAGAAACTTCCTCTGGGATTCCTGAGCAGCTCATCATTTTTCTCATTCACTTTCACCCAGCTCTCTATGTCTTCTTTGCTTGAAAATAAAAGACCTGTGTGTTTGTTAAAGTTACCTGTGGAGATTAAAAGGGTAGTAGTGACAACTGTCACAGCATGATATGTATTAAGAGATTTTTGAASCTGTTCTATTTTACTCAGCAAAACCATTCAAAAATGTAGGAAGGAAATGAACTTCTGTTATTGATGAAGAAACATTAGCCCATGATGGAATCTTTTGGCTCCAAATGACAGTGCTGTAGATAAGAAGTGATCGCATACAGTTAGTGGAAATCCAAAAGTATAAGCGTTCTGCTCCCAAGGTCCTCTACCCTTTTTTATTTCCTCAAGAACATTRTTTTTCCCCATGAGCAGGCAGATATTAGCATTCATAAAAGCTGAGACACTAAAAGGCTGGTGGAAACTGGGAAATATACAATTGCAAGCATACTTGAAATGTCTTCAAGTGCAGAACTGCAGCATACAAAGCACCTAGCCTGGAAGTCAGATAAATTGCAGGCTGAAAGATGATCTCAGGGAAATGACTTTATGGAGGAAAGGCAACCAGAAAAGATGGTACGATCAGACATCTGCCGTAGTGGACGTAATGAGTATGCGAACAGTAGCGTAATAGCACGACCGTCATTCTCTAACAAAGGAGACTGAGCACAGGAGCCCCAGAATTGTGTTAGACCCATATACTTACACACCTTGGAACAAATTACACTTGACAAAGTGTCCTTCTACAGCTCTTCAGCTTCTTTCAGCCCTCACACATATATCCCAATGCTACCATAACTGGCACCACTTCCCGCAGGCAATGCGTTGTATATATCATTCATGCTTATCATGTGAGTATTATCAATTTCCACAAGTAAGGCAAAAATAAAACCATTTCATTTACACAGGAAATAAATGTAGGAAAATCTATTCTCATTTTAAATCTAGATCATCAATGCTACGTGAACAGATAATTCATGCATGTAATTATGGCAGTCATAAACATAACTGCAAAAACTGCACATTGAAGTGAGCTCATCTGCCTAACTGGCCGTCCTTGCACAGAGCTACCGCACTGGTCAGGGCCATCACGGCCCAGCAGCGTCGCGGCCCTGACAGTGATTCTGCAAACATGCCAACTACACACGTAAATGGTATGCATATCATACCGTACGTAATGCCCCAAATTCGGTCAGACTGCTCTCATTTACACAGAAGCAATTCTATTTGCAATCATTAGTGTAATTTGTTCAGAATCTGTTTCTAGATCAGTGAAATACAATTACTGACTACTCTTAGCTCCCCATTAGACATTCGACTCCACTTAAAGCCCAGGACCTTCCCCTGGGGGTGAAGCACGACGTCCTACCACCAGTGGCAGACTCTGGACTAAGCAATTTGTTGCTCTTGTTCCCTAGATTATG
>NW_028186501.1:1194993-1218402 GCF_003343005.1 Rhea americana
CCCTGCAAGAAAAAAGTGTTTTTTTTTTTTTTTTTTTTTGAATAAGACTTCTGCATTTATGTATGTCTCTTCACTGCCAACATCAGTTATCATGAATAGTTTTTTCTGAACTAAGTGTTAAAATAACTTATTTTGCACTATCAATACTATTCTATTTCAGAGGAATTTATGTGTGTGTGCATATATATATATACATACATGAATATATATATATAGCTTTTAAATTACTTTTCTTTTATTATTTAATTTTAAACTCTACTAGTAACAGGAAGAAGGCAATAACCAGACTACCTTTGGAAATTGTTTTCCCTGTACACTTTAAGTTTTCTTCAAAATTTTCAAAAAAATCTAGTTTCCTGTAGAAAAAAAAATCTGTTTTAATGAAAAAAATGATGACAGAAAATGTTCACCCAATTCTAGAAAATAAACTGTGTTGGGGACAGGTGACTGACAGACTGATGCATGCAGGCAGACAAGAAGCCAAAAGTTTTAAAGAGACATTATTACAAGGCTGTCAAGGTCCTGAAAGACTTTTTAAGCGTAAGGTCTAGTGTGATGCTTTCTAGAATAACAGCTTACAGTCATGGATTTCTTTTTATAGTCATTTGTCTTGAACACTTGCTGGTGTTATAAATGCAAATAAAAACAGAAATAAATGGAAATAGTTCCCTGGCTGGTCACCAGAGGACATGTTCACCTTGACTGTATTGACCTGGACTTGTGTGATATCCCATTTCTGAATAGTGGCATAATGTAGCATCTCCAGTCTATCCGTGGAGATATCCGACAAGGGTCTAAATTCCAGGACTGTCTCAGCTGGGGCAACATATCTGATAATCTTGTGTATGTCTACAATATCCCTTTTACAGCTGCATTTGTGAAAAGGTATATTAATACTAYTTCCCAGCTGCAAGACTTACCTAGTGATCAAAAAGTCCCTTTTAGCTCTTCAGGTAGGTATGCTGTCCTCAYAGCCCCTGAGCTCGGGGACTCCAGCCAGCCAAGGGTCCTTAAATACCTCTGACGTCTACTAGCCTGGCATTGCCAGTGCACTTCAAGTGCACCTAGCAAATCACTTTCATCATGACCACCTATATACTCCTCACCGTGTTTAAAAGGAGCTGGGGATACTGCCAGTGAGGCAGCTCATGTTATCAAGCACTAAATAAAGAKTATAAACAAAGCCAAATCAGTGTTGCAAGTAATTAAAAGAGCATAACCCTACAACAACCCATGGAAAATCTGATTAAAGGAAGTAAGAGGCAACATTAAAACTTTCCTAGAACAAAACCTTACTACTTATTTTCAGCAGTCAAAATTAGCTTGGCACAGCACATTTCAGCCATGGGCACTGTGTCTCCCGCCAKCTTTCATTGTGCGGAAAATCCTTYGCATGGCGGAAGACAATTCACATTTGGATTTTCAGAGCTACTGGTCAAGTGCAAAACATTGGGAACTGTTGCTGTGTCTGGATGACCAGTTTAGGAAGGCCTGTGGCCACCCCAGAGGAGAGCAGAGCTTCATGGGAGGTCCCCATCAAGGTGCATGTGGGTCCCTGGCTGCCACCGCCACTGCTGCAGCTCACAGCCATGTCCCTTGGCCTCTTTTCTGGGATGTTGCCCACAGTCAGCAGAAATGATGCTGGTAAAAACTACTACAGATKGGAGATTTCTTTATACAAGATAAATCATATTTTCACACTTACTTTCCCAGTAAGCCAGGAGGAATAGGGGAAAACTAGTGACTGACACTGCAGATCTTGTTACTGACTTGGAGCTGCAGCAACTGAGGCAAACTAAAGATATACTAATATTATAACTGGAAAGTGCTAATGAGTTGTCAGTGTATACTGGTATCAATAGGAAGTCAATAGCTGYTTAAAAATAATCTTTTTTGTTACCCTATTGTTATTTCCACTTTAATGTAAGAACAAGCAAAATAAGAGGTAACTTAGTGAGCATCCTCCGTAACAGAAAATGCCGTTTAAGTTCAAATGACTGCATGGTTCATCCTACTTACTCTTGCCTGTTCAGTAAAACCAGGTAAATCGTGTGCCTCTGTGGAAATCCCGTGGTCAGGCTGAATTCCTTGCCTGACCTCTGCATGGTCCCGTTCATTGATATCGTCAGACTGCCCATCTTGGAGCCCACTGCCAAGGAAACAACACACCCGTGACCCTGCTCACCTTTCCAATGGCTGTTCCAGCATCCTTTCTTTCTCCAAGAGCATTACACGCACTGTTTGCTTTTGTTGTCTCAATTGTAAAACACTCTTTTCTTCAATTCCACCCTAAAGTCTCATCAACCTCTAGGCCAGCCACCATATTCCACAAGAGACTCTCCCGACTCGTCCAGTGTTGGCAGAAGAAGGAACTTATCTCTGGTCTGCCATCCTCTTTTGACAGTCATTTAGATAATTCTTCTTCTGTCCTCTTCCCTTGCTTTTTGTGATTCCTCTCTCTCCTAAATTCCTCATGTTTATTAAATCACTCCTGCAGCTTGTGATTTAGAGATTCCTCTTCAACACCTTCTTTCCTTTTCTGTGCTGTACTCAGGAAACTGCCAGTTTTGTCTTTGCTTCTCATTTGTTTTTGCATAATTTCATCCACCAACACATTGTTAATTAACAATTCTGTGCTGATGATTCACAGAATCACCTTTCAGCTCTAGATGCATTTCCTTCAGTTAAACAAAAGTTTCAGTCTCTCTCCCTCTGCCCCCAACCCTGGGGATAGCTGTTCGTCAGGTTGAGCTAAACACTGTGAAAAATCAACTCTCTCTCGATGTATTCACCACGCTTCTCTCTCAGTCACTGTGGTCAATGTTGCAATCTTGCTAGCAGCTCAGGTTCATATTGAGGGATCACTGTCAGCTCGGATTTCCTCTATATCTATATAGCCTCATATCCAGGCTATACCTAAATCTGGCAACTCTTTACCACATAAACAAAATTCTCTTCTSTGCAGCTGCAAAATTCTGGTCTTTTGCTGTTCACTCCTACCAGAGTATCCCAGGAAAAGTAATACCCCAAGATGTCTCCTCAGCTGTCGCTAGGCAAATCCTTTCTCTGGCTCCTCTTTCTCTATAAACGTAAGTTGCTTGCCTTAACTTTCCACTTGCTTTTCCCCAAAAGCAGTCACAGGTAGTTGCAGAAGCTGTAGGAATGGAGGCGGTGCCGTTCCAGGTACAATCCTTCCTTGGCTCAGGTGCGGGCTCTTGGCACCCTCCTGCATCCTCCTTGGCCTGTCTGAGCTGCAGGTCCTCAAGGCTTGTTTCCGCAAGGGAACATCTCTACCAAATCCACTTCCAGGACATCCCAACTCTCTTCCCTAGTACGAAATCCGTTCCTTCTGAGGAACAGCACCTAGCACCTCACATGTGCAAAATCTTGCTCGTGGCTGTCTTCCAGGAGCTTGGTGCAGGAAGTGAAATGCTGATCTATCCAGAGCTATTGGAGGAAGAGCCTGCAAAGCCAGTCCTCTTACCCTGACACCTGAAAGCAGTGACCTGTTTTGAAAGGGAATTCCACAGCCCACAATTATCCCTGCAAACACCCAGCCCACAACCTTCAAAACCTTTGCCCTGGGGGGCATCAGCCAAGCTAGCTGGTAATTGCAGTTGTCACTGTTCATGGGAGGGGACAAGGAGAATGGCAGGCGGTAAGACAACTCACTCCCCCAAAATTGTGTGGTTTTTTGTCTTCACATTTATCCCACACAAGTAGAAGGAAAATTAAGCTTTTGCATCTTAAGGTAAGCACGCACTTAGGGACCAGCACCCCAGAAAAGGCTGCTCTCCAGGCAGTGCTGAAAGCTGAAACAGAATGAAAAGAGGCATCAGAAAACACAGGAAGAGGCAGCAAGCTGCACTGGATGGCGAAGGAGCGGAGCGAAGGGAGGGAATGAAATCTCTGAGAACGGCTCAAAGGGAAAACGAGCCACAGCAAATGAGTTTGTGCTTCTCATAAAAATGAACAAAAAATAATTTTTAAGAAGCTGAATGCTTTTGAACTCAGTGCTGTAAACAGTATAATAAATGAAGAGGTACTGAGCCAGATGCCTTTCCCTGTACTGTCCCCACTCACGGGGGAGGCTGCAATCCACTGGGAACAACACTGTCATAAGTAAACGATGAGTAAACATGCTGCCTGGTGCCTGTGTTCACCTTCTTCCAAGGTGGAAACAATCAAGGAAATTTTGATTGTTTGGCTGAGAAAATTGTTAATGATATGATGGTGAGCATCAAATTAATTTTCCAATACATTTCCTACAAGCCGTTTCTTTGGGAATTTTCCTCAGTGCCCAGAAAGCACCTTTAAAGAGCTACTGTTAAATATTGAATACTGCTTTGGCACCATTAAAGAAAGTGTGTTTGGGCATTATTTTCTAGGGCAGGTTGGGTGGGAAGGTGATTTCTGTTAGGAGAAATGCCTCTGAACCCTGGTAAGGGGGAAGTGGGCCAGACTGAACTGTCTGTGGTTTACTTGGGGTTTGGGTTTTCTTTTTTTCCACCTAGAAATCTCAAATGAATGCTGACTGCAGCAGTTTCCTAAGCTGGGTCAACCAGAGAGCGTGCATTCAACAGCAAATGGAAACCGCCTCCTCTCTGCTGTCGGTGAGAGCCAGAGCTGAGAGGGGGAGCAGACATTTGCAGATGTGATGTTGGGGCCTGGAAACATCAAGGCGAAGGAGCATGAGCAATGCGCCCACGAGATGCAGTCTCCCAGGACGCAGGCGTGTGGCTCTCCAGCCCTCGTGCAGCAGGAGAGCTCATCACCTTGCATTTTGATTTTCCTATAAAGCATTAGAAAGAGATCTGAAAAACCAAACTGCTGTGTGAAATGGCCCGAGCACGTGGTTGGCTTCCAGAGCGGGACGCTGGGCAGTTTTGGACACGGCGAGTGCAAACGCCAGCTCCCTCCAGGGAAAGCCTGGGCATGGCCCACTCGAGCTGCACCAGCCCGCGCACCGGAGCTCTTCTGTTTCCAAATGAGAAAGCACCAACTTTGCAACAAAACCTGTGGTCAAATAGCTCAAAAATAACACAGTTTTCCAATATAGCTTGTACTATATGTTACAGCTATCGTGTATCTTGCTGAGGGATTGATGAAACATTTGTTTCTTTGTTTTTCCAGGCTTCTTAAACCCCACAACAAGTAAGGGCATATGTCAGAGATGTCACTGCCTTTAGTGAAAGCTCCTCCTCTCTCACATTTGCTTCTTGGTCAGCAACATGGAGAGTATGTAGCTAAAGCAACCTCAAGATTGCTTTACAACTCCTCTTTTATCTTTGAAATTGGCCTGCAAAAATATTTCATCTTTCTTGAATCTCAAAATGAAGGAGAAAATTCTCTATCTTCTAAAACTATTCTTTCTCTGGCTAAAATGGTAAAAATACAACTATGCACTTTTATAGTTAATGCCACTGGAAAATACAGCTTTTCACTGCGAGCAGGGGCCAACGTAGAAGTACCGCAGCGTATCAGTATCCCTCGCTCAGAGCGTGCCTGCACGAGGGAAAGGGATCGATCCACCAGGCGCTGTGCTTCCTCAGCACACGCAGGGCCAGAAACRCGGGGGCCTGGCTCGCCCTTGCACTGCCACTGCTTCCATATAGCACGGGCACCAGCGACCCCCGGGGCTGCCTGCTCCTCGCTGCCCGTTTCACCATCGTGCACAGGAACGTCGCAGTGGAGCCCGAGCGAAGCCTTGGGAGACCGGCCGCCAGGTCTTCCTCCCCGTTACGCTGGGGTAAACCCACACTCAGACGCTGTTGCTTTGGTTTCACATGAGAAACCCCGAATTTCTCTTTGGACACTATAAAAATATTTCCTTTTCCTAGGGCTCCCATCCACTTACATACAAATCCTTTTTCTGTTCCCCGCAATTTATTATCTGATTTTCACTTTTCCCAATGCAAAAGTCTTTGCAATAAGGGGTGGGACAGAGGTGAGTAACCCATGAATATCAAGAGCGGAAAAGGTCCCCATTCTTTATCTTTTTTCAAACACTCACAGATACCAGCTAGCAATCAGCAGCAGCTTACAGTACATTTTGTCCCTGTATATCACTCAAAATTACTTGGGAATGACATTTATTTTTCATGTAACACAAACAGCGCATGGAGGAGGGGGAACAACTAGATTCATTTTGTACTTTGGATTCAATTTTGTTTACAAGAATATCTGCCCAATACCACTATCCATTTTTTTTAATAATCATATTTGAAAATATGAAAAGAATACTTTTTCCTTTACAATTAAAATTCACTGATGATGCGTGCTCAGCAGTAAATAGCTTAGTTTTGCTTGTCGTCATCAAGAAGCATTTGAGTGGTAGAGCCGAGTTAAAAAGCTCTGATTAGCACATGAAATAACACAAAACATCCAAACACAGACAGAGCTTTGAATCTCTCAAATACAAACACCCCAAATAAGAACCTGGCACTGGTGGAGCTTGGAGAGGAAACCACCCGGTTGGCTCTGGGGAGAAACCTGCAGCCATTAGTGAAACCCGAGGTGACAAACGCACGCGCGGGAGCGTGCCCTGACCACTGCCACCCGGCTACAGCGGGGGGAAAACGCAAAACCGGAATTTATTTGAGAGGAAGCAGCTCCAGGGCCACCGTGGCCGGCGTCAGCAGTGAGCGCCCGAGCCATCGCTGGGGCTCCCGAAAGCACCTCTGCAACGTCCACGATTCACAAACCCGCGCTCGCAGCCAGCTCGTCTCTCCTCTCYCTCCCGGCGTTCGCTTTCGCACACCTGCTGCTGGAAGGAGCTGCCGCGGGCGGCGGAGGAAAAGACTGAAAGAAATCAGGAGGAAAAAATCTACTCTTCCTAGTGAACTGGACAGTACTTTGTGATGAAGGCACCAACTCCACCTGCCTCTGCTGCCTGTCCGGGAGGCGACTGCACACACCCTGCTGCCAGTAGCTACTTCACAGGGGAGCAAAGGCCTGAGGGGAAGCAGCTAAATATATTCAGAGAGGAAAAACAAAAGAGTAAGAGTGATGGAAAAGCACCTTTTGCTCCTTTTGAGCCTTTCTGAAGGAACTTCATAAGCACAGCAGAGCAAATGAAAAAAGGCACCATTCAGTTTTAAAGATATTTAAATCCTGTTGTTCCTAATGGATTACCATATCTTAAAATAAAATCAACTAAAATGCATTCAGTTAAACTGTGCTCCAGGACATCAACAGGGTTAGYGCTGCCCTCAGAACATGCCCATTAAAATTCCATCAAATCCTTCCTAACAGTTTAGCTGGGGAGGGGGAGTTTTCTGTATAATTTGGGGGAAAATTTAAAAATCTAGATGTGGCTTCTTAGTTATTAAGAATATCTTAGCAGTCTTTTCTATTTCCTCACATGTTCCCACTTGCATTTCCTGGATATTCATAGGTTTTTGAATCTGTACAGGCAGTGTTCAAGTGCTTCAGCTTTTATCCTTGCACCTGTATTTGCATGTTGATGACATCTCGGTCTGCAAACTGGGCAAGCAGATGACCTGGTCCCATCTGGGGATATATTTTTAAATTCAAGGCGCATGTATTCGCTCCATCACTCAAAATTTGGTAGCAGGGGCCCAACAGCGTCCACGAACCACTGCCGCCCCGGCCGCGCTGCAGCY
Organism: Rhea americana; assembly: GCF_003343005.1. Taxonomy (NCBI): domain Eukaryota; kingdom Metazoa; phylum Chordata; class Aves; order Rheiformes; family Rheidae; genus Rhea; species Rhea americana. The sequence goes on from NW_028186501.1 coordinate 1,202,619, forward strand.
GGCCGCTGGAGTGCGATGTAGGTCCCATTTCAGTGGCAATTCAGCCCAGTCCACTCCAGCCTCGCTGTCCCCAGCGCCCAGCCGGCCACCGCAGAGCTGCCGCCGTGCGCTGCCAGAATGGCACTGGTCTTACTAGGATGCATAATGTGTTCCCATTTTAATTTCAGCAAGTGGATCAAATAATTGTTTGGATTTTAATATTGAGTCTACGTTTCAGCGATTTGCATTTAAATGTGTTGTCAGAGAACTTCCAGAAATCTTTAATAAGAAGACCGATTTGCATTTTAATGCGCACTTAAAGAATTTCAAGAAATCTTTTCATGTGAATACAGTGTTATCTGAGTAATGTTCACATTTGAGGGGAGAAATGAGAGCTGTCAATTGACTATACATAAACCAAACAAAACTACTTTTTGGAGATAACCCAGTTTTGTTGGACTTTGTTAAAAAAAAAAAAAAAAAAAAACATATTGCAGAAGAGGAGGTTCACAGGGAAAGCCAAGAGCATGGGAAATGCAGTGGCAGAGCAGCTGTGCCCAGGCCCAGCCCGAGGTTCCTGTCAGGCCAAACCTGAATGGGAAGTTGGGAGCTTGTCCCTCTTCCCAACCGAGATGCACGTGGGCCCTGGGGGACGACTGAGCCTCATGGGCAAAAACATGCAGATGGACAGGGAGCTTTAAAAGGCTGTTTTCTGGAGTTTGCAGTTTGCTCTAGCCTTATAAATAATTGAAGTGGGTGATGTCTCCCTTGAGCCATGCTGTAACTTAAAGAACCAGCAGCTTGTGTTTTAAGTCACAAGTGAAAACAGACAGGTTATTTTTTTTACCGTTCTCCTCAGTAAAACGCAAATTTTAACCTCCCTGTGACTCTTACCCTCTTTGCTGGCTCTTTAAGGCATGCTGCAATGTTTAAGCAGTACTGGTGCCTTTATGCCCTGGAGCTACCAGGTGACTCTTCCATCATCTAATCAATCCAATACATCGATACCAAGCAAATTACTGGGAAAAGAAAGTGGAGAGAAAATTCCTGAGACTAAAAAATAGAATAAAGCTTTGTGAAGGCTAATAATAGAGACAAGATAAAACAAAAAAAAGGAAGCAGAGAAAACTCACAAACCACCAATATTCCCCCAGCCAAACAGAAGATCACACTCACAGCACCCCTAGTTTGCATGGCTACAGCCTAGAACAGCCGTGCTCCTCATGGCCCATCTTTGACCTCTTCCCCATTTACTTATTACACTACATAGGGACAAAAACACATAATGCATAGCACATACTGCAGCATTAAAACAAGATTTCAGTTGATCAACAGGTTTGGAGGACCAGTTGTCTGCTAGCAGCAGTGCAGATGTCTTAACGTCTCTATTTTGCATTTTTCCATAAAGCAGTGGAAAATTAGTGCATACCTTTATTATGTTAATCATTAGCATGCAGCATGGTTTTAAAAATCAAGAGAAAAATAACCTCCTCTGATTACCAGTTTGATCATGTACTCATTCCTGAGTAGAACCAAATTCTAAACTGACATAAAAACACATTTTTTTCTCTGCTTTTTCAGGTTTGGTTTTCTTATGAAACATTTGTACATGGTTGTAGAGAGATAATCTTAACAGAAGATTAGTCTTTAATGCTGTTCCTTTAAAAATGAAAATTTCCTTTAAAAATGGAAACCATACTATTATGTTCTCACTTTAGCAGGGAATATATTCTGTATACCAAATAATTCAGCTGATCATACAGTTAAACCTAAGGACCTAAGGAGTCTTAATCAGGTATCTAGGTTATGAGAATGTGGACATCAGATCTAGTCCCTACCAAAAGGCTCAAGTTATATTTATCTTTATAATAGACCAGCCCAGAAGTTCACACACACATACTCAACGCAATGGAGAAATGTGGCTTGTGGTCTTTACCTTCACCTCTTACCCCCTCCTGCATGCATCTCAGAGACGGTCTGCTCCACATTACTTAGCTGGAGTTAACCCGTTGAGATGAATATGCTTGACATTTAAATAACAGCTGTATCAAACAGAAGAAGCTGGGCTGCAAGTGGTGATTTGGAGCATATCCAAGAAACAGATAAAGACAGGCTTACCAGTAGGAACAGATAGAGGGTTTTGAAGACTACCGTATGATTAAATTCATTCCTCTTGGGCTTCAGAAGTTCCTTGAAGTTAAGACAATGCCAGGGAATATAGGAATACTGTCCTGCTACTAAACAAATGCAAAGCATTTATCAAAAATAAATGACTTTAGGAAATGAAGATACTTATTTTTAGAAGACGAGTCATTCTCTGACAATGTTGCGTTGAATTCACATAACTTCACTTGCACCAAATGACTCATGTTGTTTAATCATCTCCCGCGGCGGATGCAAGCACACAAGCGCGACAGCTGCTCTCTGCGCCTACCACTGCTAACCTGTTGCACTGTGCCTGCATCAAGCACAAACTTATTTTGAGATGAAGGAGAAACTAGAGAACTCAGATTCAGCCTCTTTGCCCTTCCCGCCCAGTCTGAGGTCAGCTAAAATGTAGTACATTCCTACCCTATGCACAAAAGAGGTATTTTTGACTTTAATATATACATCATATACTGCTTTCAAACAAGTTCACTTTCCCAACAGAGCCTGCGATGGAAAACTCATAGCATTACCAACCTACAGATATTTTGCAGTGCAATTAGAAGTTTAAAAAACTGCAATTAGTCAAGTAAAGACATATGCAAGAAGACAGCACAATAATTAGTGAAAATCAAACTAGATACTTTGGAATTTAAATTATCTAACACATAATTGGTACATAAGTAAGAAGCATATTTGTTTGTTTACTCTGCATGGGGTCACCTACTGCTTTCACCGAAGAAAACTGCGAGTGATTTTAAGTGGAGTAGGCTTGCGATTCTTAAGCCAATTATTTTCTCACCAGAGATCACAGCATCAAYAAAAATGAACAAATAAGTCAGTTTTTGGTTAGCTGAAATACTGGTTATGTGGGTTTTCTATCATATTCTTCACTGCAATAAACATAAACAGAGTACAACATACGCATCAGCACTGCCAACTCTTATAATTCTTTCTGAGYTTTTCAAGACAGCTGATGTTTATCCTCATCCACCTGCCTAAAGACAGCATGGTTATGGGATTTTTGTTGTTTTTTTTTCTGAGACCTGTGGTTGCAGGAAAAGCCTGTAAACTTACTGTCTCAAGGCCAGGCCACTAGTTAGGATTTTCTAAATCACTGCAAAGACAATAGTGCTATTTTACAAGCAGGCCTTCAGTTTTATAAGCACAGGCATGATTTTGCAAACCACTTATCACAGCTCCTACTATTCCCCAGTCTGCCGAAGTAAGCTCAGGGCAGGAAACACTGTCACCTCCAGCACAGGAGGGCAAACTACTCGCTGCTGTGAGCAAACCCCACAGGAACATAATGTGAAAGTGGCCATACTGTGACTATCCAAARGTCTGTCTGATCTGTATCTGATTTCTTCCAGTGGCCAGTGACACGTTCTTGGGGAAGACACATAGGATTATTCTTTAATGTCCAATTGTACATTTTTGAACAGAAAACATGGTGTCAAGAAAGATTTGATATCATCTTATATCTGAGCACATGGCAACCTTTCCTTGTTTCTGGTTCTAGAAGCTAGTTCTGTGTTTAACGGTATTAGTGAATGAGCATAACAGTCTTTCTGGCTCCGAAATCATGACGAGATTTATGCATTTTTACCCAGGGCCTTCTATCAGTACAGTTCCTGTGAGGTTGAAGCACTGATGAGCAAGGGATAATCAGATGGATTCAGTTTCCTTCTGGGACACACCACATGTGTCCCTTTCCTACGAAGGAAACTCTCTTACAGAAAGATATATCCCAGGGGACATGGTCAGAACAGTGCCATAAAAATGTGAATCCTGTACAGGCAAACAGCTCATGGCAAATGATGTCTTTATAAGTTTCTCAACCCTGACATACCTCTCAGGAGCGGCTCTGCCATTGTATGTTAAGTTGGTGCAGAACATTGTGGAGCATATTTTGACAGGCAAAAATACAGACGAGCATTTCACCCGACTCGCACGTCTTTCTTGGTTTGGAGCTTCAGACAGGAGGAAAAGAAAATGCTTTGGATTCAAAATCCAAGGTATGAAAGTCCATGAACTAAAGCCTCATTTATGTAGGAGCAGAGCTATCCAGCCGCTCCAACCTGCCTCCTTGCAGCACGGAAATTACCCGGCATGGCTCGCTGCACAACCGGCCAGGACACAGGATGGGGCACGCTTGGAGGCGGCCGGCACCCGTGGGGCGCCGCACCATCACGGCACGCCGCTCTGCCTCGTGCTGGCCGTTCTCGCCTCCCCATCGGACAAGCTCTCCTCACTTCGCTCCCGCTGTTCTTAAATATCCCTGCCTCAGGGCGCATGTATTTATGAACGTGGACCACGGCACTGCAGCCAGAGAGCTGACCAGTGTGCTCTAGCCAGCAGCACTGTTTACTTACATGGTTAGAAATACAATCAAATATCGAATAACCCTGTGCAAAGCCCTTTTAAGGAAATATGATTTTCTGTAACGAAATGTTCTTTCAGGTTTAACTTAATCTGTTTTCTTCAGATAACTTCATCCCGTGGGAATAAGTGTGTTAAAACAATGAGGATCTCGACAAGCAAGAAAAAGCATTACAATGCCATTATCAATACAAAACCAATTTAAAATGCTTCCAATATTTAGAGAAGAGCTACAGCAYGATTGCAAACAAAATTTCTGATCACTTTTTCAAACAATGTTTAATCTGTTCTGTAGCCGTGACTACGTAAAGCTGCATCTACAAACAAAAAATACATTATGTAACTAAAGTTATCACTACAGCTGGGCAAATACATTCCAGCTATATTTTATTTATTGAATTTCACTTTTTTTTTGGCTTCTGGAATATATTCAAAACCAGGTCACAGAACTTGCAAATGTCTTCATCACTGATTTTTTTCTGGGTTTCTCCATACAGTGTTTTCCTGTGCAAGCAGCTCGCAAACAACGCAGAAGGAAAGCCTGACCCTGCAAGGTGGCGATTCAGCCTAATGAAATCTGAATGCAGGAAAATTTCTCTCTCCCTCGGGAGGTGGTTTGTGTCACAAGCCAGACAGACACGTGGCAGACACGTGGATTATGRTATTTGGATTCAGGGTTTTTTAATTCTTTGCTATCCAATGTAACACTGGAGTCATTTTGAGGATTTTCTTATGCCTCACACTGAACCCAGATGTGGCCTAAGTCAGTCATTGCCACTGATTTCCTGGACTTGTTTGGTTCCAAGTCACCAGGGGGCCGATGAGGGAGGCGAGGGCAGTCCCTCTGGACCACGCACCGGGGAATGACTGCTGCTGGCATTAAGCGGGAAGCGGGAGAGATGCACGCGTGTCATGTGGAAGCGGGACAACGGGAAACACCCGTGGCCAGGACTGTGCAGGTGCCAGCAGAGCCCTTCCACGCGCCGGCTTTGCCGGGCTGGGCCAAGCGGGAGCAGGGGTCGTGTTGCAGTCCGGCTCCAATGCTCGGGGCTGAAAGCAGTGTGCAAACAAGCAGCGATGATTTTGCACCTACAGTTTGGTGCAATAGCTTGCACTCCAGCTGGGCCTGCACCAGCCAAAAGGCCGGGCTCAACGGCTGGGAGAGYAAAGCTTCAGCTCTAATCATGTATCTCCAAGGCCACAGCCTCATTTCTCCAGGGGACCCRTCCCAGCATCCCTGCTGCACTCACTGCAGCCAGCCGCCCTGCTCTCGCTCGCCTCTGAAATGCAGAGTGCTCTCATACTGCCGGTCCTARGTTTGAAGAATAAAGCGGTGTGTGCCAGGAGCCTTTATGTTAATGTTTCACCCTTGGACACATCTTCAACCCTGGGGTCTCAAGAGAGGTTCTGTCATCATCAATCAACACAGCTCCTGCCAGGCTGCCCGCAAGGGTGGCCAGGGCTCTTCCTCCAGGCAGGAGGACCCTGCTCCARCAGCAAAAGCCTCAGCAGTTAAAAGCGAACAGAAGAGAGGCTCCTCGCACCCGCGAAGGCAGGCAATGTTGCTCACAGCCTTCACAGACAGCGTGGTAGTATTGCTTGGGTCTGACACAACATGATCCCAAGGGAGTAGGGCTCCAGCCTGGCACTGCTGCCCTGCATCGCTGCTCCTGCCGACTTGGGCAGCTGGCAGCATTAGCACGGAAAAAGATATGCTCTGAGCAACGGGAGCAGGGGCTGAGAAGAACCTAGTTTCCTGGAATTTGGACAAAAGGAATTTGTCTTCCCAGCAGCAACACTAGCTTGGACAGAGCGTGATTCTGCGGCGGCAGCGTGGCCACCCAGACACCAGGAGCACRGCTCGAGGCCACGGCGCCTGGTGCCGGTGCCTGCGGCTTCCCCGAGCCTCCCGGCGTGAAATGCAATTTCACTTCTGCTTCACGGCCACCTCCTTTCTCTCCGTGCTGGGCACACGAGGGGCAGGAGCCGCGTGCAACCAGAGAGCCTGTGCAGCTGCTCTGCTGCATCCACAGGAGCCACAGTGAATTACAGTCCAGCAAACGCATTAGTCCTGAGTTGTTATTCCCTCTCTTCCTGACTTCCATTTCTGTAGGACTATTTAGCTCTCCCAAACCCTGTAGGATTTAGCAGAGGGGGAGAGAGGGAGATACCTTTCACATTTCACAGACCAGAGTGGTTTTGATTTTGAAGGTAATATTTCAAACGTAGCGTAAAGTGCAATAAGTTAATATTTCAGAGCTCTTTAATCCATTCATTCAGAAACAGCAATGCAAACTTTCAAATATTTATGCTTCCGAGGGAAAACATGGCAGATTGAATTAGTGCATTGTGCCTTTTACTCTGTCACTGACTCATGACTCACTGCAGATCAGGTAACCAGAAAGAAAAAATCCATCGTCTAAGGTACGGCAGCAGCTGCAAGGAAGTGATGACAGAAGTTGCCTTCATATACAATGCTGTAATGGTTTTCATGAAATATTCATTACTCATCCCCCATTTACTCTGTCCCCATTAATACTTAAACATCCACAGAAGCCTCTAAGAGCAGAATAGAGGTTGCGCTGTGCCCTTCCCGATGTGCCCATGACCAGGCAGCTCAGAAGCTACACAAAACTTACTCTCCTGAGGTACCCTGAGAAAAAACAAATTAGCTAAAGTACCTCTGGCTAGTGCACAAGCTTCTCAGTCAATGTCATTCTGAGCCAAGATAATTATGGAAAACACTAATTATCAGTAATAGGTGGGACGTTACAGTGTCTGGGCGCTCCAGCAGCTCCCCGGAAGCCTTTGCGCGTCGGGGGCTGCAGGCCCCTCTGCGAGAGGCGCACGGGGCGAGCCGCGAGGGACGGCAGAGGCCTCCTCCCGCAGCCGGGGAGGGGACACCCATGCTGCACGTTCTCCCCCAGTTTCACAGGGAGCAGGAGAAAAGGGAGAAGAAGGGCTCCGAGCTGGGACTTCTGACCAGCCACAGGAAAGTGCTCTGGCCCACTAGACAGTGGTAAGGCAGAGCCGGTCTTAAAATGCTTGGGAGCTGGGAGGACTAGCAGAGTGTCTTTGAGAACAGTGTGGGCTTTAATAAGTGGTAGGGAGATTTTTGCATGTGAGAGGAATGAGTAACGGCAGGAGGCAYGAGGGAGGAATAAATGAACCTGATTATACCTACACCTGCGACTCTCCTCTTTGCCCCTACACCATACGGTTGCCTCGTCTTTCGTGGAAACCTCCTCTCCAGCCTCTGTCGCCAGGATGTAAACGTGAAATGCATGAAGGACAGGTAACAGACTAAGATGTATTTGTGCTAGTTCAGCTACTTGGCCGCAGTCAGTATGCGCTGCCTTGTCACAGGCGAGCCAGGCAGACACTTAYTCCCGGGAAACAGCCTCTCCTCAATCTAAAATCTCAAATATCTACAGTTCTTTTAAAATATAAGAGGTAGTGGATGTCACCTGCTTTCTGAGCTGGGCTCTAAATGAAGCCCTGGCATTGCAGACTGGTGCAAGCTTCCCTGCGACCAGCCCTGGGGCCGGGCAGGAGGCTGATGCTGCAACTAAACCGAGTCTGGGGCAACAAACCTCTCCCTTCAGGCTGGATTTGGACTCGTCGTCCCGCTGCCTCTGCTAAGGCAAGCACCATGCTCATTTTTATGAAAGCCAGCCTGAGGGCACTGTCTCCCTTTAACATGCCACCAGTACAGTGTGGTTGTCCCCGAACTCAAGAACAACCTAAGMGTAAAAGGCTCATTGCACAGAAGGGAGGATGAACCCACCACACGAGCACTCCTGAGGGGGAATGAGCTCGAGGAATAACAAATCTGAAAAAACAGGGGTGTAAATGTGGGTTCTAGTGGGAGCCCACGCAATTCCCCGTGCCCGTTCAGAGCCTGGGAAGACACCATTGCGCAGCCCTGTCCCCTGCACCACCATCCCGTGGGAAGAGCTTGGTGCCAGGAGCACAGTSCAGGGGTCCAGCCTGGCACCTGACACCGGCAGGAAAAACAGGATGGAAAACACGTACAGGTGCTTTATGAAAAAAATGATATCTCTGCATGAAAATTCAGACCGTGTAGTAGATGTAAAATATTTGGGTAGCCTTTAATAATCTGTAACAAGATTTCTAAAAAAATCTGTAAATGAAGAAAGAAGCTTATAGATTGTGGCAAAAAATAAGCCTGTGTTTCAAGCCAGTACTAGATAGTAAGCATCAGATCCTTGCTGGTACAAATGTCGAGTTGATCTGGATTTATTCCAGTGCAACCAAGACCAGAAGCTTGCCCTAGCATTTTCAGTTACACCAGATTTACGTTTGCCATTCAGCAGTACATGTTTGCACAAACCCTGCCTTGGGATTCGGAGCCATGGAGACGTTTCAGGGCCTGGTTTCTGTGAGCCTGGCTTGGGATTTATTCTCCTTGGTAACAAAGAGGGCAATTTTCCCCTGGAGGAGAATAAGCTGAGCACACAGCACTCACATCTCTGGAGAGCTCTGAACTGTAATCGCTCCAGTCAGGTCCTCCTCTGCACACGTTTCAAGGAGAACAGCAACAGGTCTAAGGTGAAGGAAAAGGGCCACCAGCAAGGAAAGAGTAAAGATAGCGAGAGGAGTTTTTAGGCAGAAATAGGGATGTTTTCAATCTAAAGTTACAAGGAAAAGAGATTATGAGAATACTTGCACACAYGTGTATATGCATGCACGCACACCCTGAAAGTCAAAAATGGCAAGTACAGCAATAATAACAACAGTCAGAAAGTTCAAAATAAAAATAACTACCATGCAAGTTCACTACTTGGACCATCTGCATCTCATAAGCATAAGTTAAAATCCTGACACCATCTGTTCAATTGGAATTTTAATACTGTACCAATATGCCAAATCACAATTATGTTAGCAAGGACAGCAGCCTCCTCATTTACAAAACAACTTGCTACCACACTTTAATGAGATGGAGACCTCAAAGGAGCCAGCTTGTAGCAGAATGAATCAGGCTGCTTGGTGCTGACCTGGGTGGGGAACAAGCAGCCACTGGCTGTTGCTGGACGTTGGGCAGCTGCCCTCGCCCTTGCAACAAGTACTGTGAATTCAGGGATGAGTTTGAATTAAATGGCGAAAAAGAATTGTGACGTGTCTAAAAAAAACTACCCTGACAAATTAGCCTAGCAAGAGTTGGACCATCTTTTAACTAATTAGAAAGGCTGCTGAAAGCCTTTACACAGTTTTCACTGGTCCCAGTGGGAAAAAAATCCATTGTAAAATGGAAATTAATATAATAGCTGTCAAGCATTTTTCAGTGATTTTTTTGTTTAGCTATATTGTATAGCTACAAACCATACATCACTTCCTGTACATCTTAGGATCAATTTCTTCAAGCAAGAAAAATAGAAAATTGTCCTCTTTGCACTGCATGAGGCTATAAAGTGAATGAAACTGAGGAAGGAGAGGGGAGCAAGGCAAAACACTGTCAGGTGAGTAAATCTTTAAGATACAGGACAAACACATTTTTTTTTTTCCTAATCAATGAAAGCACACAGGCATATTCATGAAATTTAATTAAGTTCTGTGCCTCAAAAATAAATCTATGTGTAATGCTTCTCTGCAATTATTTATTTACTGTCATGCAGCTTTTAGCTTTCATCCAGAAAATGATTGGTTACCACTGCATTTTCATTAGCTGATGCACTGTAAAGAGGCTTCTTTTAAAATGGCTTATGGAAAGGCTTGCTCTTGTTTCTCAGTCAGTATATTGACTGCCTTCTTGCAAAGAAAAATCTATTAATGTATTTAGACGCATTTCAAGGATGATGCCATTTGTGCTGAAGTCACTAGCAAAACCTTTCTAAATTTGGATTTTCCAGCTTTATAGCCTGAACTATGTTGACATGAAATGCCACGACAGCCACAAAAATCTTTGACGCATCTTGCTTCAGTAAAATGTGCAAAGTCAGGCCTCCCTCTTCCCACCCCCAGCCTGCGCAGCTTTGCGAGGCCCAAGTGACTGTACTTGACAAGCTGTGAAGAAAACAGCTTCTGCCCAAGGACGGGCTGTACCTGGCCCAGGGAGGACTCTGAAGCACTCCCAAACCACACTCTGCACAGTGGTAGGAGTCCCCAAGACCTCCGACACCACCTACTAGCATTCAAATAATTTTTATGCTATTAGGGATGAGTTATCTGTTGCAAATTATTGTTATTCTAGTAGTGAATGACTAGAAGGATTTGGAGTCTGCTGTTCGCACACACTACCTGTACAGGAAAAGGTTGTTCTTTCCCCACAGAGATCACAAACTGAGTAAGTGAGACTGAAAAAAAAGCAAAACATACAAAAGCAAAAAATACAGCAAAACATGTTTGCGTACGGAAGTGGCTGTAGATCTGTCTCCAGGCTGTCTCAAGACCTGCCAACATAAAGAGAACAGGATTTATCAAGCACTACAGACCATTAATGAATCTGCAGAAGAACCACAGATACTGTTACTAACTGCGATACCAGAGCCACCCAGGAAGACGATCACCTCTCTCAAAGGTTGGATACACTGATACGTGAATCAGGAGATTCCATTTAAGCACAATTTTTCTCATTTTTTATCTAAAAATAACATTAAGGGGATGGGGAGTTTCACTATTGTCCTTCAAGGCTGAGATTTTCAAAATCTAAAGAGATGATGTTTCTCCAGACAGGCCAGATGAACATTTTCTATCTTTTGTTGTCTTCTTTCTGTTTTGCAGAGATGGAAACCCATATTTGAATTGCTATGTTTCGAGCCAGCAAATTCTCCCCGAAGAGAAGATGTTTAGATCCAGGGTTTGGTCTCAAACTCCACTGGGCATTGAATCTATCCGTTCAGACTGGGTTTCTACAACTTCATCTCTTGGTAGGATGCAAATCTGTATCACTGCATCAGTTCTGTTGGTTTCATCTGTAACACTAAGCCCAAAACAAAAGATAGGAAAACTATCTGGAGTGTTGCTTGGGAAAAAAATCTAGAACTTGAAGGAAACTCAGGTCTGGTACCAGCAGATGCAAATCCTATGGGAACCATGGCTTTTGCCTATTTGCACCCAGACTCAGTTTGATCACAAGCTTCTTATTGCTGCACAACAAATACACAAACAAACTCCAACCCCTACTCCACTACAGCGAAGTTAACTCTGGAACAGAATTAACAGCAACACATCAGTGTGCAACATGTGATCAAAATGGAAGGAAAATGTCTCACTAATAAGGAACAGGGTGCTCTGAACCATTTATCTTATTTTTAGAAATCAGAGACACAAAGAGATGCAGGTGGAAAAGCTGAAGAACCAGTCACTTTCCCTGCACTGACTTGACTGAGTTGCCAATGTGCCACCTCTTTTCTAGGAGCATGAACAGACACCTGGAGCCACTGTTTGAGAAAGCGGATGCAATTGTTAAAGGTTAAAATGCATCATCTTCTCTAGTCTTTCACATTTATTTTCCACCCAGGAAAGGTTATTCTGCCTTTTTAATCCCAGGAAATCTTTATAAAGTAAATACTGACATGTCCTAGTTACAATTCAAGTATTTTAGATTTAAAAGCAGATGAAAACTAAATTTGAGTTTGATTCTCTCCACTAACCATCTGCAGAAGATCCASCAGGTTCCACGGATGGCAGATTACCGTGGGTTGATAAAAATGGTCTACTTAATCCCATGCATGAGCAGTTTGTTTGCATCTTAAAAATGTAAGGTAGGTTCAGTTGTATTCATCACCCATCCTATGAACATAAAAACCCAAACACGTACAAAACAGGAAAAAACAAGCTGTAACATCCATTTCCATTTTATGTACAAATAGTGTGAAAATATTGTCCTTCTGGGAGGGAATTTTATTTATTTGTTTATTTATTTATTTCTATCATGAAGGGCATCAAAACCCTTGCTGAGTATATAGAATAAATATTGCTACTAAATCTCTCGTCTTTATGATAACTTCAGAAAATGTTCATTGGACTTCTAAAATCAGAAACATCTTTCTTTTAGGAGGTAGTGGTGCRCTGATCTTAGCAAAAAGCCTGCCTGGAGACTGCATCAAGGAACCTAATGAATCAGCAAGGAGGGATCTGGCCTCTCCCCCGAGATGCTGCAGCAGCGGGGATGTCACTGAATTGTGGAAATTCTCATAGCACAAACACGAGCTAACTTTTCAGGCTCTTTGTAAGAAATAATATCTTTTGACTTCTGCCTTCACCTATGGGACTCTTTATAACAACAGATTCATTAATCAAATCTTTATTGACAAAAGCATTTTTATCAGCATCCTTATTTAAATATTCTTTGCCTACTCAAGGGAAGGCAAACCAGCTTTCTATCTGCAAACTCTGAGTTTGGTAGGGAATGAGTTATTCCTCATATAATACATATGCACTGACTTCAGAGAATAAAGGATTTTTTTCTCTTGAAATGAGAACAAATGAAAGAAATCAAGAGCACCTAGAAACTATGCTACCCCCAAGCTCAAAAATATATACCTTTGCATCTCGGTAATCGTGGCTTCACCACAGAAAGTAAAGACACTCTTGGACTGCAAGCAGTTTAGGTTAAACCATGTCCAAGGGAATGAAAGAATTCAATCACACTATAGGTACAAAACCTCTAACCTAAAATCTAGTGGTTTAGAAGGTGATGGCAGGATCCAGAGAGAGTTGTTCTATTTACAAATTGAGCAGGGGTGACAGAAGGGAAAATCAGATGGAAAAATGCGCTCAGACTATAGTATATAATCATGGAATTAATAAAACAAAAGAAACCCAGCTTTCGGGAAATGATTAGCAACTGGCTCATTTGCCAGTGCAGTTCCTAAGATAATGACATTGTAAGACAAAAATCTGTTCAAATTTGATCTGAAGTCGTGCATTCTGGATCCATGTGTTAGATTCAGTTTAGCTGATGATCAGTAACCATATTTTGTATGAGTATACAAATAATAAATTTTTAAAAAGTCACCTTTACTTTCCAGTGTTGGAATTAGCCTTTGAAAATGTAGAAGAAAGTGTTGAATTTTTCTACATTATCAATGAAAGCTCTCAGCTGAGAAAAAGTCAGTAAAATTCCCTTCATAGGAGCACAAATAAACATTTTTGCAAGCTCTCTGATGGTATATTTTGCTCACTCAAGTTTTGGTCTTAGTTTTTGGCTCTGAGAACATTAAACATGCAAAATTTAGTCAAAATCAGCATGTTTCACTGGGTTCTAGCTCACTCTGATTTAATTTTGGTGTAAAAATATACTCTGATTCAGTTTGATGGAAACTCAGTCTGAAGTTCTTAAAATGAGCATTAGACTCTTCCAAAATATGCAGAGAGGAGAATTTTTATTTCACTTTGGCTTCAGGACCTGGCCAAAGATGAGTGCACATGGAACTCTACTCCCAAATGTGAGCTGAGGTCAGAGCTAGCATGAGAGCATGTGACACGCTGCCATTCCCTCAGAAGTAAGTCTGTTATTCTAGAAACGCATACCAAAACCTTGCTGGAAAAAAAAGTACAAAATTTTCAAATCTCTAATCTCAAGCATGGAAATAAATCAAATTCTAGATCCCAGTGTCTGGAGCACAGCTATAGAGATTTTCAAATTACAACATAAAGGAGTTTGATTTTTGAATTCTTCGAATTATCACATATCTCCACAGTTATAAAAGGCTACTTCCAAAGCACATTAAGAGCTGGGAGTYATCAGAAGCGAAGGAGCAAGGCGAATGTGCCTACGAATGCTTTCATCCTATAAAGGGAACCAACAATTTAAGAATGGTGAAGACCTGAATAGCAGTCAATTTTCCCCAAGCCCCCACTCTATATTGAAGAAATTCCTATGCTCTCCCTAGGTAAAAATCCTGTGTAAGGAGGACCAAAATGATGCTGTTAAGTGGAAATGATGCTGCCCTCCTGTCCCATCGCTTTGGGCAGACTGAAAGCTGCCCCAAGGTGCTCCTTGCTGCAGTCCCACTCCAAGGGCAACCAGTACACCRCTCTGGCATCGCGCTGAGACACAGTACTCATTAAACACAGTTATTTGTATACAATACAGTTTCAGGATAGATTAGAAATCAAGATGGCAAGAGTTGTTTTTTTTATCATTATATTTTTGTTAGGGGATTTTTTTAGCTGCCTTAGCAGCTAATCAATCAGTTATTACAAATTGCTAATCACTTTGTTAGTAGATTCAGGAGAAGCRCTAGCAAATTAGTAATACTAGGGATTTATGCGTCAGCTCCCTATGCCCGCTCCGTTGCCACAGCTGCAGAGCGCTCCCACCAGCGTTCAGCTCACACACAGCACAGCACTTTATGTGACTGATATTCAATAAGAAGTAGTCAATAGGACCACACTCTAATTGAATGGTTTATATTTATGGGTATTTCAACAAYGTTCATAGCCAGTTATCAAAATGTAAAAAGTATTAGCACAATGCTAGTCTACTAGCTGTCTTTTAAACGTTATTAGGAGGCAAATTCAACAAGCTTATTTGSGAAAAATAAGAGAAACAGCCAAACAGTTCTTTGATGCCCAGCATGCTGCTGTTTATTCTTCATTTTATTTATCCAGATACCATTAGCAGAGAAAAAAAGCAAGGGATATTCATTCCAAAAGTCCAATGATCTTAGTAAGGGCCATTAGCACTGAAGTAAATACTAGGCATCCTACACTTGACCATTAAAGGCAGACTTTATCTTATGCATTAARCTTTTATATTACCTATCAGTCATCAGAACTGAATTTTTATGGACTTAAGAGGTATTAYGGGTGTTCAGCACTCCCCAAGTCAGCACAATAACACGCATTATCACACGATCAGATTTGAAGCTCAACCTCTATCATTCCTTAAGAGTTACTCTAACATAGTATTGCTGAAATGTATGTAATATAAGCATTTAGCTTAAAATTAGAAGGCATAATAATGGTTTTATTTTATTTCAGCATTAACTTAAGCACATCTTCTGAAAGTAGCAGGATAAGCTCACTAAAGCAATATCCTTTGGCATGGCCTACTCATTTGCCATTCCATTTTGGAGACTATTTAAGCAATTCCACCAACTCTAACTCACCTGAASTCTATTTTCTTCCTTTACAAAAAATAAGTTTCTGAGCAAGATTCAATTACTCTTATTTTTCGCAAAGATGTAATTCAAACTTTGTTTCTGTATTTTCTGTATTTACTGTATGTTAGCCTTGAACTTGAAAAGCTAAAAAAAGAACAAACTGAGAAAATGTAGTGGCTATAAATTCAAACTAATCCAGGATGGCT
>NW_028186501.1:1218467-1226806 GCF_003343005.1 Rhea americana
ATATACAATATGTTGCTCATTTTGCACTGAACCATAAATATGTGTTATGTTTTCTTATTTACACTCCTTTGCTCTTTCTAATTTTGTTTTTTGTAAGAAAAACAACAACATCTCAGCAAATTTCRAAAAAACATCTGAACTAATCAGACTGAATAAAGCTCTAGAAATCTGGCAGTTGGGAGCAGTTGTACACTGGTCCACAGAGAGCAACCCAASCAGTCAGCACTACGGCTGCCATCCGGCGTGCTCTGAGGAGCCCCGCACCGGAACTCTGCACATGCCATTCTCCCTCCGCAGGAATCCAGAGCGCCGAGCATGAGGCTCTTGTTCCCAGACCTTCCCAGGACACTGAGGAAAAACAGCTCACAGATAGCTATCTAGTTTTATTACAGTAAGATTCTCCTCTGATCAGTCAGTACACCAAAATGGTATCATGGGATCTGGTGCAGTGTTCCTGGATAACATCCAGTTTTGAAGTGGTTGGATTGCAATTTAAAATATGTTGATTTTTTTCTAGGATGCTTTCTCAAGGAGGGTGCCAACCCTCCTCGGCTAGTCATTTAGTCATTAGAGTCGCCTTCTGGATTACACAGCAGCACCACCAATACATGAGATTCTGCCTTTAGTTTAATACCTGTTAATTCTCAAGCAACAGACATGGCTGCCAGGAACACTAAGGCTGAGTCCTCTCTGCTCCTAGGGGCAGGCTCCCCGCTCACCGAACTCAGTGGGAATCCTCCCAGTAACTCCCTGATACCTGCATTACCTATCATTGAAAAAAAAAAAAAAAAGTCAAAAATCTTCTGGAGACACCCATTCCAAAAAGAAACAATCTCACCTTCCTGAAGTTTGGTTTTCTCTGAATTGCTGACAAGAGGAAAAACACAGCAGTAAAGCTTCTGTCACCAAGATAAGCAGATGTGAGCTGAGGCACACAGCAGATATGTATTGCTAAGTAGTTATCATTGTTATTTAACCCTTTTCAAACAAAAAGACCCAATGTTTATATGGAAAAGTACAGACTATCAAMTTCTTTTTGTCAATGCTGCTAAACGGATTAAGAACTACATATGCTCCATGGTTTCTAGGATGACTGAAGMGACACGGAGCTAGCTCTTTATAGATTTTATAGGCCTTTGGTGTTACATCCTAGAAGAGACTAGATCTCCTGCTGATTTTGTCTCTGCTGAATTCTGAAGGACTTCTCCCTAAAGGTCTTAGAATCGACTTCTTATGACGATTTGTTTAAAACTGATGGTACAATATGACCCTGCATGATGAAGCAACTTCTGCTACCATGCACAGAGCCATGCTGAGAGACGACCTGAAAGGCCCAGCAAGTCCTGTGTGTTCCCACACGCAGCAAGCCGACGAGACTAAAAGCCAAGCAACAGCCTCTTCCTGGGCCCTAAATGTATCTCATAACCTTATAGACCCCCTCCCACAGCAGAGACCTACATGAACTCTGGACACACTACTATGTATTTTCCATTGCAATAAATCTATCAAAGTGCTGAGCAGGTATTGCAGTAGCTGGAGGTATTTTAGAGCAGCAAGGTAATAGATCTATATATTCATGCCAATCATTTCTACCAAACTTTCAAATCAATGAAGATCAAATCTGAAGAGGCAGATTTTTATTCGGCATGATGGACCAGATTCATTGGTGATGACAAAAATTCCCTGGAAACAAAAACATCTCATGTCAACAGGAATTGAATATTGCGCTATTCAATGGGCTTGATTTTTTTAACCTTTTGGTTCATTTTGATCTTCACTGATTTAAAATCAGACACAACAAACTACTAGAAAATACAACAGTTATCAGTATAAAGGAGGAGAAAAATAGGTAATATTTATCTTCTATATCTAACCCTTTTGACAGCATAGCTGTAGGTGTCACTGAGCAAGAACATCCCGCTTTCTTAGTCAAACTTCTACCATACAACTCACTTAYGAGTCAGTGATATGTACAGTAGTATGTGATCTTTTAGCTCTGTTCACATGTACCAAGCGTCAGGCTGCAGCAGGTTACAGAGATCTCAGGTAGAATATGCTGTACGACTGACAAAGCAATGATCCYAGATATACATTTCCCACAAAAGGCCATACACATGCATTCACAGAAGGCGTCATTTAGGATTTATCTTTTCTCCTGCATTGCCCTACCCTGCTTATCCCAGGATAATCCAAAGTCTACTTCACAACCACCTCTGCACATCAGGCTCCCACCAGCAAGTGAAAACCATAGTCAACCAGCATTGTCTTGATAGAGCGAGGTGAGAACAAGGCCAAAATTAACAACTGTCACTACAGTGAGTGGAGGCAGAAGATGTCTGTCAGGAGCAAGAGCCTAATTGATTAATTTTCGGCTTACAGACACATAGTGCCACAACTGCCTCAAAGTTTCCTTTGAGCTTCAGGWGCTTGAGCTGCTCCAAGGGTGCAGTTATGAAGTGGTAGACACGTGGCAAAGCTTAAGGAAATGAGTCTGATTTTCCTATGCTTGCGCAGACTTTGAAACGTGACTTTAGGACCAGTAGGGACAGTCACAGGGATAGCTCTCTGTCTAAATCTCTGCATTCTCTTCTGTTAGTGAGCTTGAAGGTGCTCTGTCAACCCCTCTCAATCTGGTTGYTGTGAGAAAATACTTGAGATAAATCGAACACTTGACATACTAAATCCTCCCCCACTGTACGTTGGTAGAGTTGTCAGTCCTTCTCTCTGCCCTTCCTCTGCCTTCTTCCTAGCTCGTTCTTGCCAAGGCATGTGTAACTTTCCTCCATCTGTACTTTTTACATATTTGTTCTTTTCTGCACAGTAGCTCTCCTTTCCCCCACCCCTAGTTTTCATTGCTTCAGCTAAGCAGAGGGCAACCTGCTCYCAGGGTGTAAGCCATGCTACCTACTGGTGCTACCCACAGCTTTGCAGAGAGCCACGAGAGTAAAGGAAGGGGTTTTGACACAGAATGGTTGAGGTTGGAAGGGACCTCTGGAGATCATCTGGTCCAACACCTCCATCACAGTCAAGATTTTATCCCCTCTGTACTATGAACTRTTTTGACAGCCAATTACAGTATCAGCTATGGACAAGCCGAGAGAGGAATGTGACACCAGGGCTCTCTGTGGCAAAAGCAACATGTAGACAGGGCTTGAGATGCTGTTTCTTCTGCATTCCATCCCACTTTGCCATGTCTTTTCACCTGAATTTCTAGCTTCTCTGAAGAGATGCAGACACCCAGCTGGTTGTGTGGCTGACCTGCTGTCAGAAGCCTTCTCTGTCCCCAGCTGTTCAGTACTTCTAACTCTGRCACTCACAAGGTCCATGGGTGAGATTGTAGCCCACAGTCCTGGCAATACAGCAAGGCTGGAGYCAAGCAACAGGCTTGTAGTAAAAGGATTGTAGTTATAGAAGATGGTGGAGGAGATGCATCTGCGACTGTGAAGTCAGGAATGGGGTTATGCTACAAAGGGCTGAGCCAGCCCCCAACATTTAACAGACATTGATTTATCCTTTTGAAAGTATTTAAAAAGGATGACTCACGTGCAGGCTATTACCCTCTCCAAAAATGAAAATGCTTGTAGATGAAGTTCTACTTCAAGATCATCAAAACAAGAGAGAGRAAAAAAACAGAAATACGGAAATCAGAAATCCAGCCTTATCCAATATAAAATCTAAGAAATCTTCCTTGACTYAAGAGAAACTGGAGACAACGAAGAAWAAACATGAGCACAACCTCAACTCAGATTCCACCTGTGAGCAGGAATATAGACTGTGACTCCTGCCTATTCCCCATACAGAAATTGCATTTCAAAGAACCATGCGATTAGGGCCCTAACGTATCACCACAGACTGTCTCCAAACTCTCCTTTGCATTAGCTTATTTGAAATAGGAGTAGAGCCCAGCTGTGCTGAGGACTGCACCGTCACGCTGTGTGCCTGCCCTGCAGCCCATCTCGCCACCCTCTCTGCAGAACAGCTGCAGGGTTGTACTGGATACTTCTGTGAGCCCTGCGTTTCGGGAAAATTTCCTCCACAGAGAACATGAATCTCCCGTTAGCCTTAATAGCACCTATATTTGGACAAGGGGAGAAAATGTCATACAATATTAATCACACTATTTTGTTAACAGCATATACTGTACCCATGTGAGCAGCCGCACAGTTTACACCCCTTTCAGTCCATCTGATCTTCTTTCAAATGGACTGCACATCCAGAATACTCGTTATCTTCATGCCAACAACAGGCGTATAGCTCCTCAGTAGTAATTGGAGCATACCATATATTTGGTGTATCAGTAAAATTTGCCTCCTTCTGTCCTACCTCGTTCTGAAAATAATCTTTTCCCAGCTCTGAAGAACACCTCAGCTATGCATTTCACAGGAGATACCAAGCTGCTCTACAAAGAACACCTTTACACATATCTAAGCAGTTGTATTAGACACCTCTCATGTCTAGGCCCATCGACCTGATCACAACTGCTTGATGAATTAACGCTTATATAAGCACAGCTGGCAGCTTCTATTTAAAACACTATGGCTAAGCAGCTGTGGAGAAGTTGTAATGTTCCACTAGAAAGCCAGATGTCAACTTTACTGGTCCTCAAAGTTTCAAATGAAATGACTTTCAGAGCTTTGATACAAAAGCGTTCTTCCGCTTTCGGTGAATTTGATAGGTCTTGTACCTGCTCTTACATCGAGCCTGGCTGCAGCCAGACTACAAACACGCAGCTGTAGCAGCTCTGCAACCCAACAACTGTCACAGCAAATGGCACAAAACATAATAGTAAGATTTGGATGTAGATAAAAGAGAGTGATTTGGCATCATGGTCATTGGTCTAGCTTTTACCAAGGGAAAGACCCTTCGAAGAACCCATCTCTATGACTCCATCAGTGTCAAAAATCCACAAGATTGATATGAGCCAAATTCAAAGCCTTTTGAGTGAGGTAAGAGTCTTTCCAGGAACTTTAATTGGATTGAGCTTTTTCTGTATTAGTGAAGGAAGATTTCAGGAACCCTCCTGTACACATTCTCTCTCCAAAATTTCTGAGGTACCTTTCATCTCAGTACCTAATACTAATTGTAATGTTTTGGAAGCAACTGGCAGTCCCTGCAGAAAAATAATTCAGATCATATGGAAATCAGTAGTCTGTACATGTTAATTCATGTAACATCTATTTTGGGCCTCTCTTCAATTATTAAACCCTAGTTTCTATAAATAATTTATATTTTTCTGGTTTTAATGTAAACACAATTTACTCTAATCCATTCCTTTAACTACATTAATTCTCCTCCTATATCTTGTGTAAGACACTACAATTTCAAATACAAGACACCTAGTTATAGGAATCATCCATCTTAATCTGAATATAAGCGGATTCAAGACCTTTGAACTATTCTGCTGAGAAGCCCAGCTAGAAAACTAATTTTAAGTAAATCTATGCATGTCAAAAATGCAGATGGCTTTTTCAGAACGCTAACTCAAGCATCATTACATAAGCAGATTAGGGCTGCCTGTTGAGCCTAGGCATAAGAGTAGATGGCGCACAAACTATTCACTTTCTGATATATCTTTCATCTAAAACTTTTGCCAACTCTGCACATTACTGAGACTAACTGTAACCACCACATGCAGCATAACAGGTTTGCAGACAAAGCAGTTATTATCCTTCTTTGAATCTCTCTGTCCAAAGCAGCAGCTGCCTAAAGCCCATTTCTACAAATGGACCAGGAAATGTTCYATCCTGCACCCCTTGAAATGAAAATGGATGAAAATAGCCTCACAAACCTCTTGAATATTTAAGCACAGCAGTTGTGGAATGATTTTCTGATACAGAATTATAGAATCAAAATTACCCTCGTGTTACCACTGGTAACCATGCCTCCACCTGAATATCAGCTTAGAAAGTTAATGAGCCTGCTAGAGCTATCAGCTAAAATTACTACAACAGTATGCGAGCTGATGTGATTGCAGTAAGCAGGGCAGATACTTCTCATTACGAGGACAGTTTGTTTTTAATAGGCATGTTGCATAACAAGATACAGCAACTTGCCTCTCTCTGCACTGGGCCTTCATTTCAGAGCACATCAGTTAGCTCCAAGAAAGTGCCCCTGCTGAAAAGCAGCTGCGGGACAGGGTTTTGTTTTCCCTTCCCTGCGTGGAAGTGTGTCAGGTTTGCTGACAGCTTGGCCAACTGTGCTCGACTATAATCAAGCAGCCATTACCTTTGTAAACCAAATCTCATTTGAAGATTTTCYGTAATCAAATCTGCAGTGTGTTTGCAAGGCGTACATTGCATCCAGCGCGTCCTTAGGAAGCGTGTAAGGCGGTCAGATGGCCGATGCACACAGCCAAAGACAGCAGCACCCAGCTCAGGGATGGRGTGTTTTTGGCAGTCTGTGCTGCCACCTAGCCAAGACCATGCCACTGAGCTCAGCATTAGTTTACAWTTTGAAAGCTTAAACTGAAGCATATCCCCTTGGATCGAAATAAGGCTCCAGTCCATGCAGATACAAGGAAATCTGGGCTGTTTGTGCTTTGAGAATCATACAGACAGCAGAGGAGACAGACTGGGAACACACGGCTATCTTTYCCTCAAAAATTTCTTGTACTTACGGTAGAAGACATATTCAGTGTAGCTGGACCAAACCTTGTCGTCTGTGTACTGAGTGACGAAGGAAGCTGTCACTGAGGAGTTACAGGCCACCATGTGGAATCCACATTCAGACAACATGTCGAAAGCCCTTTCCAGGTGCTTGAACTTGAGATAAAACCGGGAGGTGTACCTTTCCGGAGCCCTGTCTGGGTCTCTGCTCTCATTCAAACTTTCCCCAAAGACCTCTTTGACCAGAGCAATCCTTCCACAAACCAAAATCCTTGGGACCCTCCTGAATTTGGCATCTGCTTGGCTCTCCCTACCAATAGTGCACGACCCTCGGTACCCAATGGTAATGAATCCCCACTTCCGATCAGATGGTAGGAGCGAGGAGGGTGGGCAGATTCTTGTGTCGCTGCTTTGGGAGACCTCTTCGTAGTCACTGTGACAATAATCATCAGGGCTTTGCTTGATGTCATCAGGAGTCAAGAGTTTGACCAAGTCCGGGAGCTGGAAATACTCAGCCTCCCTCTTGAGCCTTCCCTTCTCTGGGAAGTGGTCAGGCAGAACCACTTGCTTGTCCCTGAGATAGTCCAGAATATAGCGGAAAAGGAAACCGTCTCTGTCGATGAAGAATCTTCCCTTGGAGTCCTTGGCTAGATCATTGGCTGTGTCTCTCTTTGGGGTGAACATTTTCCAGAGCAGGGAGTGAGGGGTGCCAACCAAGGTGGAATGGCGAGTGAAGTAAACCTGGCCACCCACATTCAGCTCCACTACCTCTGGGAAGGAGTGCAGACCAGTCCCCTGCTCTCTCGGAGGCAGGTAAGTCCTGCAGTTGCCACTTAGAGCCATTGTACTTCAGAACAGAAATCAGCAGCAGGGAGCAGGAGGATTATCAATCACATCAAAGCGTAGAATAAGGCTCCTGACATTAAGGAGAAACATGGGGAAAATGAGAAGTGAGGAAAGAAAACAAAGCCAAACGATTTGCTTAAGGAAAAATCTGAAATGTCCATGAGTGACTGTGTGGCAGAAGTGGCTTATACCCTCAGCAATAGAGGCTGGAGAGCAATCACTTCGTGAAATGCAATCACATCATTAGATCTTCCAAAAAGCCATCAAAATCAAGGTCAAACCAAGCCTATGCTCATTCACAGACCTGTTAAAGGAGCAAAGAAAATAAGAGACACAGTAAGGCATCATAAAAGTTGTAACAGAAAAAAAGCAGATTAGCTTAGAAAGCTAAGTTAGATCTCCTGCTAAATAGATCTGGTTTGGCAAGTTCTGTTTTTCTTTCTCACAAGTACTGATCCATGGGAGAACTATCTATAAATGTATAAAATCAGTTTAAAAGAAAATACATACTTCATCTCTAAACAAACACCTAATTTAGCCATGCAGATAAGGGAACGAGAGCATCGGGTCTTACCTGGGTTACAAGTAACGCACAGCTCTTGCAAAGGAAAGCAGCGTTTCAGAACCCTCCGGACACAGGCAGGGGCACTCGCAGCCCAGCTGGTACCACATCCAGCCCCAGCAAGGGGCAGCGGAGGCAAGGAAAGTGCTCCAGCGGCATCCGCGCAGCGCTCAGGAGTTAAACCGAGTCACAGGAAAAGTTCCCCACAGCAGGTGAGCGGAGAAACCCGCGGGCACGGCAGGACGCGGGAGGACGGGGGGAAAGGCGCAGCCCCCGCGGTCAGTCCCGCCGGGCTCCCGAGGAGCGCGGGCGGGCGCGGGCTGCCG
>NW_028186501.1:1227251-1236392 GCF_003343005.1 Rhea americana
GGGGACAGCGGCAGCCGCGCAAGCCGCGCAAGCCGCGCGGGCACCGCCGCCTCGCGTCCGCGCCGGCCCTTCCGCGCCTCCCCCGGCTGCTCGGAGCTGCTCCCGCGCGGCGCGGAGAGAAGCGGTGGCGAATGAGCGCGGGGCGGCGGCTCCCGCGCCCCGGGCCGCTTCTGTGCGCAGAGCGTGCGGCGAATGCCGCGGGCTGGACATGCGACCAGGAACAGCAGCGAAATTAAACCACGAAATGGCCTAAATATCCCGCCGACGCAGGATGACATCTTGCACTGACCAGTGCTAACACAGGTCACTGAGCAATGTGCTTGAATTGGAAAAGGCCGATCTTATGTTTAGCACACATCAGTTTTAGGCAAAAATAAGTTACTCAGAATGGTAAGTGTGTAATAAAGTCTTCTATTCCAACATTAACCAAAACCTAAACGCAAAGTGCTAAGAGTGATTTTTTTTTCTGTAGAAATTACCATGCCCACTTAATTTTTGCTTGAGTTGCACATACTTAGGTGAGATTCTCCTGAAAAAARCAGGTATAATTCAAAATGCATGTATTAAAAACACAATATGGTAATTTAAAAAGCATGTGTTTAAAGGCTGAGGGAATCATAGTTTGTATACKTAGAGATTTTCAAACTTAAACCTGGCAGTTAAACAGTTAATCAAATCCTTGATTTTTACCTAATTCAWTACTTCAGAAGCAATGGCTAGGCTCCTGAGTCAAGGCTCTGTATCTTACTCCAGATTTGACTTAGTATTTTCAAACCAACAGAAGCTTGGAATACTATAGAGGCTGCGTATTTTATCTTAGAGATATGACAAAGTATTGCAGTTCCTGTAGACCAGCTGAAGACAGGTGCTTCATAATCCCTAGAATGAGGATTTAAAGGTATGACATGAGAACCTGTTAATTTAGATGTTTTCAGTACATTTTTAAAAGGCTGGTACAGTCAAGACAAAGACTTTGGCATCTGCATGACCACTCAGATTAAAAGACAGGCTTCTCTTAGGATTTTAGCTCATGAGTGCTGCCCCACAAAGCAAGGCGTTTTGCATGGGATTTTTCAAATACATTAGTTATTAATGCTAGTTGTTATGCTGTAATTATATTTAGGCCAGTTTTCATAAGGCCAGCAATGTTTTGTTGGCAGGGCAGGCGTTTTAGATCAATTCACTCTAGTCAGTTAATATTAATCTTGTTCAAACAAGGACCAAAATCATTTGTGATCACATAGTATGGTTAAAATCTGAATCACCAAGATGGGCAATACAGATTTCCTGGGACAGACATTTGGGGGCACAGAGAAACAACGCAGTAAGTCAGATGTTCAAGCTGCTTTGAGAATGGCTTGGTGATAAGAGGTCTTATGAAAAAAACTGTGATTCCTGACAAAGTTCTGTGAAGCACTGTGACATGGATACCATGTGATTAGCGAATACTGAGACGTTTAAGCTCCATGTCTTTTTGAAAAATTATAATCATGACTGCCCTTTGAAAAGAACAAATACCTCAAAATTTTAATCACAACAGCTTTAGAAATGCATCTGCACTTTTCAAATAATAAAAGAAAGAAATTCAAGGCATACTCTCACTCCTTACACAAGATGTTCCAATCATTTTGCTATAATATCACATAATTTCCTTTGATGTGGTGACTTTCAGAGTATAAGTATCACATAATGCTTCCCTGCTAAATACAAGACATTGGCCAAATTCATCAAAACACAGCCTGAAAAGAGTGAAACTTCAAAATCTGGGCCAAATACACTGGTGACCTAAATGTAAAATATGTGTCAGGGCCACACTTAGGATCTTACCTATTCAGCTGCAAAACCAAAGCAGCTCATTTGAAATCCAGCACTAGTTCTCTGATGGAAAAGAAAAGCAGCATCTATCAAAAGGTGGAAGATGAAGCATGTTCCACTTTTAACAGAGGCCAGCATAACCTTCAATGCAGCTAGAGGAAAATTTAGCCCAAGCTTAAAAGTTTATGTTCCAAAAGTCACAGCAGAGCTATGCTTAAATCCGATATACTAATGATGTGACATCAGTCACAGTTTTGAGGTCATTGCTAATGATAAAGTGATATATTAGCACTCAGGTTTTCAGGAATCATGGGACAACTGACTTCATCAGATTTTGTGGGTGCTAAAAAAAGGTATGTCTTTAAAAAGCAGCAGCAATGAATATGAGAAAGAAGGCTAGTATTTAGCTAAGTCTATAGTAGCAATGATAAGTACACATATCACCTTACATCTCACAGTGTGAATACACGAGCTATAAATATGAATCAAGTCACCCACATATACTAAGAAATGTAGAAGGTATTTATCAGCATTTAGCAACACTACATAGAACTTTAAGGCATTCAGGGAAGTAGGAAATAATTTCAAGTAGAAACTGAAGGAGTAATTTTGGAAAGAAAAGAATTTTAAGTTGGATTTTAGAGAGAYGATTTCAGCTAAAGCCCAATGGGAACTTGATCACTACAGGAGATTTTTACACACAATAGTTAAAATAAGAAAGAAAGCAAGCAAAAMAGTACTTCCAGTCCTAGGCTTACACTTTGATCCAGAAATGACTTCAAGGTGCCACCTAAGAGTCTTCAGCCACAGATACTGCAATGTTCAGTGTTCCACAGCAGTCTCATAACTCAATACCGAGCCAACACAACGTTTTCAGGACAAGGCTCCATAAAACCACAGAGAACTGTGCAACTACTGGCAAAGGTGGCAAGGTACAGAAGGAGAAAACAAAATGTCTGGGTCAAGATGTATGAGATGCGAACCTTGCTGGTTGTCAGAGCACTGATTTCCATGAGAATCAGACACCAAGTCCTGTAGGCAAATGCTGGCACTTCCACTCAGACTCCCAATCCAATCTAAATCTCTACTACAGAACAGTAAAAGAGCCCTGGAAGGAATACATTCCAGGCTGCTGCAGAATAACAACTCTTTAATCTCGACATTTTTGTAAAAGGTGTGTCCAATTCCTAGAGTAGCATGGTCTTGCATCTCTCAGGTAGCTCTGGAAACTGTGTTCCCAAGAACTTAGTCAGGTAAGAAGTATGGTACTGAGTTAAAATAACACATTATCCATTGATGCAGCAGTGTGAATTACACACAGTGAAAATTCATCTGATGAAATCTACCAGTATGTGTGAATGGGAAGTCCTAACAAATCTTTCACTTTGGAGAAAAAGCATAAAGAAACTCTAAATGGCAGAATCTCTCCAAGAAAAGGACTTGCTAGCAAAAAAAGCACGAGTACCATAAGCAGGCCTTATTAAAAAATACGTAGTAAAGCATTATACAGTTTTACCCCGGATCTTTTATTCATAACTTCTGTGCATAATGTATTTTCATCAGAAAAGGCGAAGAATGGCTTTCACAGCTGCTTAGCATGTGGGCACGGTGGAAAGCAGACAATTCAAATAGAAGACAGGCAAAAACATTTTCTTTTTTCTATTATATAACACACAGGGTGTGGGCACAGCTTCTGCAAAGAAAACTGTATGCTTCCATTATCCAACATCAAATCCAAAGCAACCTCACTGCACCAGGCCCTAGGTTTTCAAAAACTGACAGTAAGGGGAGTCATGTTCCACTGTTTTGAATAATAACAATCACTGCACATCAGATAATATTTTGACCAGGAGCTGATATATCCAACATTGACAAATCTTTTAGGACTTTATGGACATTGCTCCACAAAACAGTCTGCTGCACAATCCCATGAGTTTATGACTCTTCAATATATCCTGGCATGTATAAGCAGACAGAGATGTCAACTGCACTCGCATAAAAATCCTAGGATTGGTTAAACCCAAAGAAAAATTGTTTTCTATTACCCTTTTGTAAGGGACTCTCTTTCTCTCTTGCAAGTTTTGATGTAACAAACCCTGCTTCAGCAGATTCTTCCTTTCTTCTTTCTTTTTCCCCTTCCTCCCACATTTCCAAAGTCCTTTTCAAATTATTCTATTATTTACACTGATGTAAATGTAGTGTGTTTTTTAATGTTGTAGCTAAAAGAAAATTTGGTCCTCACTGGGTAATATCTTTGTATAATGTAGGCACTGTGTAATCTATAYATTAATTTTCTCAGTGTTTTTGTTCTTCCAACTTGGATCCATTTCAAGGTGTCTTTTGCAAAACCATATTCCCTATCCACAAGCTCACATGCAGCTAGAGTTGGTCCTTCAAGAACAGGCCTGTGGAGGCCAGACAGTGTTTGGTGGCTTACCATGCAACCAGGTAATGCCACCAAACATGGCGAGACAGGCTGTTTATATGCAGCCTGTAGAGATTTTTGGAGGCTTCCTATTCTCTGCTCTAACATAAAAACAAACAAACAAACAAACAAAAAACCCAGCTGTCATCAGCTTTAGTGGCTGTTGTCACGGCTTTGGAAGTCATGGTGTGCACAAGGAGCCTCAAATATATGCATGTCCCAAGGGATTATAGCGAGAACCTCCCCTCCCCCCATCAACATCGGACAGAAGGGAAAGAGCTGTGTGAAAAGTATTCCTACACATCCATGGGGTGAGGACTTACACTATTCAAAGGCAGTAACTTTACCTTCATGTGCAAAAGGAAAATTCTAAAYGGGGCAGGACAGTTTGCTGAAGAAACTTTTGGTGTAATAAGTTCTCTGTGTAGTCTTGTACACGAGTTGAGCTTTTGCTAGGCAATATAAATCATTGATTTTAAAGAAGATACGTGGCTAGGAAAGTAGGAGCACCTTGCAGGAGTGAGCTATGCGCATTACTGGGTCTGCTGTTGCCTTGACAAGATTAGGCTCTTGGACATAACCATCATAAATTGTTACTGAGAATCAGGTACAGGAAGCATGAAGCAGCCATCAGCCCTAGCAGTCCTCATGAAAAAATCAGAGAAAATGATGTTAAGTGACTGCTGTTACAGTTCAGGAATAGACAAGTTGGTTACTATTATATATCATTCCTTTTCCCCTGCAATAAGGTGCCACTTTGTTAAGCTGGTTGATTCATTGGGAGTGGAGAAGTTTATCTCCTTGAGCACCATTGATCTAATTTTCCCAGAACTCCAGGTAGGGAGTTGAGCTTGTGACTCCTAAAAATTGAACCTGGCCCTTGTTATCAGCAACCAAGGCCAGACAGAAGTATTACACTTATTCTGTGTCCTTGTATCCTCAGCTGATGACTTCTATAGCCTTGCTTATACCAGCGGGTAACTCTTTGGTGCTTCACTGGAAAGTGAAGGGTTCACTGATGTGCCTAGTTCCAGAAAGAATTTGCTGGAGAGGGAGGTGTAAAAAAGATGACATTCCCCCCATTCCCCTTAGTACTGCCCAGCCTGATACACGTGTCAAATTATGCAAGAAGAAAGCAGTTGTGTAGCTTCAAAGTCTGCTGTCTCTTGTCCCCACAGGCCTGTATCCAACTACATGCTGCTGCACAGAAGTTGAGCCTGCAGCCCTAAAGCAGACAACCGATACCCTGAAGTAATGGTGAGATGCCTAGGGCAAACACAGAAAGCTAATTAACAAAAGCTCAGACCTAAACTGAGAGTAAATTCTAATAATCTAAGCAAACCCAAATAGATTTCTAGCCAAAGAGCATTTCACCAGCAAATCACAATTAAACAGCACATTGGCTGGGATTTGAGACTGGGACAGGGGTCTCATTTTACTGTCCAGTGAACTGCAACAAGGTAACACAGCTCAGCAAAGTGGCACAAAGTCATCACCATCAGATTTGGTCTGCACGCTCCACAGGTCTTCCAGGAAAGCTGGTATCTTCTCACCCTTCAAATGCTAATTCACCTGAAGGATAAATTTGCAAGAAGCAGCTTATAGCACAGTTACTGATCTCTGTATTATCTGTGGGTGTAATTCCTCCACTGTTATTTCATTCAGTTCTACAAATGCTTATTTTCTGGAAGGCTGTTCTCAGGAGTCAGAGTACACACTGCACCACAAGATAAGTTTTGCAGGAAAAGCTTACAGCAGGGCTATACTTTAGGTACAATGATCTCACTAGAAGAAGATTACATACATGAGAGTTTTGTAATAAAGTAACTGTGACTGTGTCCCAAAAAATAAAAGCTGAAGTGAAAAAAGGAAGAAAAATGTACATGTATTTCAAAATAGGGACTTGTGCAGAAGCATTTGTGCCCAAGTGGCCAGTGTTCAGTTCCAGCATGCATATCGTAAGTCAGGCTACATCAAGCATGGGACTGCAGCTGTTTTTGAGTGCACAACTAACACATTTCTAAACCTCATTACCATGTACCTACTCAGCAACAACAATAAAGTGCCAATTATGATTCATTTCATTTTGAAGTTTCAGCTAACTACTTCAGCTGGGGTTTTCCCTGACTCTGTCCACAACAAAACCCATCTGAGTCAGCAGTGAATGCTAATACCCTAGGTAGTTAATAAAAACAAATTCTAATTACCAGAGTCGGTGTACAGCCTTTTCCCCTGGCCCTACACAAAAAAAAAGGGAGCAAAGTGATGACGCTAGAAGGATAAATGGAGTGACTGACCAGGGGATGCAAAGGAAAGGAGGCTCCTGAGCACAGTGAACAGAACTGTAACTTCTCTTGGTACAATCTAAGCAAACACTGGAGATATACAGAAATATTCTCTGCCAACTATGTTTATCAACACTCAAAGTAAAGGTGAAGATTATCAAATTGGAAAGATAGGCACACAAAAGGTAGGTAATGCTGGCAAATAAAGTCTGTGCAACTTTAACTCAGTGGTGTTCTGCATCGCCAGGTAGTCCCTAGTTAGACTGCTGTTTCTTCATGTTAGAGTATCTTCTTCAGAGTTAGACCCTCCTGCACCTTCAGGCATGTCTCCATCTCACTCCTGCTCAGCTCCTAAGCCATCTGCAGATCTTTCCTGCAGGTCTCTCCTAGTCCATAGTTATTTCATATCGATCTCAGTCTGTCCCAGTCATTCTTTCTCAATTCCACATCCTTTTGTCAGCCTCACTTCACCCTTCTTTCCTACAGTATTCCCAGATCTTGCAGTTTATTGACAGGCTAATAGCTAGTCTTCAGTAAAGACAAGAAAATCCATAGCACTAGCAATATTTTTGTCTAGCCTGTGACTTCCACTGTGAGTTCAAATTCTTTAATATTAAATCTTTTCTAAAAACCTTCTGATGTTATCTATGCATGTAAATTGTAGTGAAAACAAAATTTTGCCTCCAGCTGAAAACAGATGACAGTGATGAGCATAAATAAAAAGAACCTGGCAACTGCTATAAATTTGTTTGTGTTATACTTTAAGAAGTTAAATTAAAAGCATCACTATGGAGAAAATCCACCTCATCTGCTTGAAGCCTTAAACAATCTGGATCTATTAAAGTGAAGTGGAGTGGAAGAAGGATGAGGGAGGTAAAATCAACCCTTAACCTAGAACCAGTGTATAAACTTATAGCACACAAACACAGCCACTGCCTCCCATAGCCACAATACTAGCACAGGGAGCAGCAATTTTTGTATTTCTATTCTATTTTTASCCAATAAAAATCAGTCTCTCCCTCTGCCTGCTCCAAAAGGTTTTCCAGACTGATTAAGGACTAACTGCAAATGCAGCAGTGAATGAGAGACTGGAGGAATGTACAACTCTTACTTTAATCACCAGACACCTGCTTCCATTTCTTTGCTTCCTGAATAAAGAAAGATCAATTTTCTGGCAATTTTTTTACACCATCACGTCTGCTCTGCATGATCACAGCAAGATTTGCATACTGGATTTCTGCAGACTTTTCAGAGAGGGTAATATTGAAGAAGGTACAAACAGTATTCAGATCTTTACATTTAATTGGTGGTTGCACTAGGAAAGAACACTGAAGTTAATAAATAACAATTAGCAATTACACAGTGCATTACAGCTCCACCTGAAGATAAATCAGCATTATTCTTCCTATTTTACAGCTGGGATAGCTGACTGTCAGAACATATGAGGATACAAAGCAATAAAGGAGGCACTGATTATTAATGCTTTATTATAATCCAGGAGCTTCTGGAATCACAGCATGTTTGCATATGATACGAACAATGAACACACAAATCAGAACTTTGTTCATGTTGACCAAGCATTTTATAACAGGTAAGAATATAAAAAAAAGTTGTCCTCCCACGGACACATGATACTCACATGAGTTTTGCAGGTTTAAGGTGAGATACATACCAGTAGGGGAGTGCTGAGACCCCTCTCACCTAAGTGCATCAGTGGGTGCGAAAGCTTCATGCCAGCAGGGATGAGCATGAAGTAATCTAAAAGGCAACACAAAAAAACAGTAACTCAGATCACAGACTCCCTCAAAAGTAAAGTATTAAATATGTAAAATGTTGTATTAATCTATATATGAAATTTTATGAAGCCAAGATAAGCATATTTTCCAGATGCTCTATCAACCTTAGACATACTTTTATTGTGATTTTTTGTTTTTACTAGCTATTAAGGCAYAGGGCTACTAGCGTATTTATCACAACCTCGTGGAAAAAAAATCATTTTACATTTGAAAATAACAGAACTCAGACAAGATTGATTTATGTGATGCTCTTTTTAGCTGATCCAATGTTTTACTGACACAGTGAAGCATAGGACAGATCAGAATTCACTAACACAGGAACCTGACCTGCAAATTTGAAATCTCTTCTGCACAAAAGCAAATTTAAACAGGTAATAAAACAGGTGAGACGGGAGATTGACAAACACTGCAGTACTCATCACACAGCGGAGAGCACTAGGAAATCTTTCTTTACGAACGTTTTGGTGATTTAATGYCATAAAACCTGTCTTGGGAAGCATTCCCTAAAGACAGCACAATCTGGGCAGAACTACATTCCTCACATGTATTAATTAACAAGCAACTGCTCTGCTTCTCTTCGAAGTTTAAGCAAAAGAATGAGAGATGAAAATAACGAATTATAAAAACGCCTACGTCTAAAAGTAGGCTTAAAAGGGAGGGAGGGGCTCCGAGATGGGGCAAAATCCCGAGCACCCGCCGGCGGTCAGCGACGCACGGGTTAACGGAATCCAGTCAGGAGCGGGCGCGCGGGCGCCATCTTGTCCGCCCGCCTCATCCCCGCTGTCTCCGTGGCAACGCGCACGCGCGGCGGCGGCGCACG
>NW_028186501.1:1236677-1254294 GCF_003343005.1 Rhea americana
GGCGCACCGGGCTCCTCGAGGCCCTTGAGGGCCGCGGGGGTGTGGAGCAGCCGCTCTGCTCTCTTGCAGATCGCTTACCATGTCCGGGTTTGACAGCTTCAGCGCAGACTTCTTCCAGACGAGTTACAGCATCGACGACCAGGCGCAGCCCTATGACTACGGCGGCAGCGGGGGGCCCTACAGCAAGTAACTCGTGCACGCTCCCCGGGCTCCCCTCGCCCCTGTCCGCCGGCAGCCCCGCTCGCGCCTCCTGGGGACGAAGCCTCACCCGAGATCTGCTTGAGAAAGCCTAAAWATGTTCAGAAAGGGCCTGGCGCTGCAGCCGGTTGCTGCTGCCCGCAAGCAAATGCCCCTTGCAGTGTTCTATGAGCAGCACCATTTATATCCCTGTATTCCACAGTATAAAGCGTTTTCCTATATTTTACAATACAGAACGGTTATATGTTGAATACCCATTTTTCTGCATTTTTAAACAAAATTTAGAAGCTTGAAAGAGAGATTCTATAATGGTAATTATAGCTTAGGCATGTTTATTTTTAAGGCTGTTGTTTCCTTCTGTCTAAGTCTTTAGGAGAGGAAACATTSGTGTTCCATAAGTCCTTCCCCAGTCACCCAGGGAGTAGAAATCAGTCCAGGTGCCAAATTTGTAGGAAATCATGGCAGACTTTTCAAAGTCATGGGAGGTTTTAGGACTACTTTGTGAACGTCTAGATTCAGGCTGAGATTTTTTTTTTTTTTGTAAGTTATGACTTATGCATGATCATGGTGCTGTATTAAAAAGGTAGATATGTGTAAGAAYTGTAGTGCTGCAATATGGTTGAGCTCCACTTACACGTGAAGAGAGAACTGAACTTGGGGTTTTCCTTTTTTCTTAATTTTAGAAGTAAGTTATTGTAGAGATGTTTACTGAAATCTCTGTAGTCAGACTTGGAAATGGTTGGTGGCAAGAATAGCTTGTCAGATTCTTTAGGAATGAGAGAAGATAAGTCTGTTGAGTAATTGTTTTTAAAGATGCAGTACAGCAATATTTTTTTCTATACATTAAATCTGTAGATTTAATAGGAAGTATTCTAGAGATAATTTGAGTAGTTAGTAACTAATTGAGAATATATGAAATAAACTGAAAAATTACATACTCTTTTCTTTCCCCCTTGCATCGTGTCTTGGAGGTAGATGTCATAATGTGTTTAATGCCTGTGTCATAATGCTTTTTTGTACATTTATGTCAAGTAGTAGTATAGCATATAATGTGAGGGAAGAAGGAAACTACCCTTTTTTTTAACCTTGTTTTTGAAATATGAAGGGGAACAAAAGCAATAATCATATAAGGAACTCTGTTTTTGGATAGTGAGTTTGCAAATAAACATTCTAAATAGCAACTCAATGCTGGCATCAAATAAGGCATCAGTGGTAATTAAGGGACAATATTTGAGTAGGTTTGAGATGTAAATTTCTCCTGCTGTTTGACAGGTCTACAACCTGTAGTAGTAATGTAATCAGTTTATAACACTGTTTATCAAGGTCTTTACCTTAACACCTCCTTGCTCTCCAAATACTGGCATATTTGCAACTAGAGTTGTCTTGTGTATGTTACATTTGTATTGTTTGTGAGGGTTTTAGTTGATGAGCATAGCTGTATTCCTAAAAAGCTTGTACTTGAGTACAGGATAGATGGGATTGTTTGTTGTATATTAYCCTGATGTTTTATCAAAAATAAGCTTTGGTTTTTTAGGGGAGGGAGGTATTTAAAACAAATTCTATATCTGTTCATAACATGATGTTCTTTATAGGCAATATGGAGGCTATGAGTATTCTCAGCAAAGTGGATTTATCCCTCCAGAAATGATGCAACAGCAGCAACCTTACACAGGGCAGATTTATCAGCCAACGCAGACGTATACTCCAACTTCAGCACAGTCTTTTTATGGAAGTAGTTTTGAGGATGAACCTCCTCTATTAGAAGGTATAACTTGTTCTTTATAGCCCAAATCCAAAACTCCTCACTGGCGATGAGTAGTAGGGGTATATGTTGTCTATTTCTGTTGAATAGTACAGTATATATTCTCTACTTGAAATTTTTTTGATTAACTGTATTTCATATACCATATTTCAGTATGTGAAATACAGTTTCTTAGTGAACTTTTGCTGTTTTAGTTTGCAGTTAGCAAACAATACTTAAGACTGGCCTTTTTTGTAAAAGAAATTGATGATCTTTGTTCTGACCACATAAGCAATTGAAACTGAAATTTTTATTGCTAAAGATAAGTGCCAAACATTTCAGAAATTCTTATCAGAATACAGCCTACTTAGTATGCCGGAATAGATATATATTAAAAGTATATGTATTGAGGTTTGAGTTTCCAGCTTGTATACATCATTGTTCCGTACCAAACAACGGAARAAAAAACCTGTACTGTTACTGCTTCTGCTGGTTAGAGAGATGGATATGCGTGATTTTCCTCCACCCAGCTGTGKTTTTTTTTTTTCCTCCCCCTTATTCACAAAATATATTTGTTTATAGATGCTCATAAAAAAATCTCAATGTTTGAATTGGGCAAATAGTAGCTGCATTCAGCTGAATTAGAAGTCTTTGAGCCATCAGTCAGTGAATACTTGGAGAATACTTGGGGAATATGCATGATTTGTTCTTACACTCTTTCTTGCATGTCTACTTTTGGCCACTTACAGGGGCAGGATACTAGGCTAAATGGACTTTTGGTCTAACCCAGAATACTGTGCTTATGCTCTTAACTGGTCCTGTAAAAATCAGCCTGTTGCTTCAGAGCATTTGACACTTGGAATTTGTGGAGGCAGCACACACAGCTCCTTGAGGAAAGATGGAATGACTCAATTCTCTGGTCTCCATAGGAATGGTACTTTGAGGAGGTTTACAAGTGGAGGGGCAGGGAAAACTATCAGTGAAGCAAATGGGGGCAACAGGAAAGGAAAAAAAAAGAAATAAATATACATAATCCTTTTCATTTAACTTGTAGAATTAGGGATCAATTTCGACCACATCTGGCAGAAGACGCTAACAGTGCTGCATCCGTTAAAAGTAGCAGATGGTAGCATCATGAATGAGACTGATTTGGCTGGACCAATGGTCTTTTGTCTAGCTTTTGGAGCCACATTATTACTGGTAAGATATTGATTGCAAAATATTACTSTTTGTGGTTTTAATACTACCAGAAACATGGGAAAGAAGCCATGTTACCCTCTAGGTTGATCCTAAGAAACTTCATAGCATGGAGGCCATTAAAAAAAAAAAAAAATCCTGGCTAAG
The DNA here is from genome assembly GCF_003343005.1 of Rhea americana. Lineage (NCBI taxonomy): Eukaryota > Metazoa > Chordata > Aves > Rheiformes > Rheidae > Rhea > Rhea americana. Next base: position 1,239,961 of record NW_028186501.1, read on the forward strand.
AATTTTTAGTTCAGTCAGAGAGGTGTTGGGGCTTGATACAAAGCCCATTGAAATTATTGAGGTTACTATCTGTTTTCTTCAGAGGATTTTGAATCAGATCTTTAGTACTTAGGTTTTGCCTGCTAATTATTCCTGCGGTATACATACTATTTTTCKTATTTTGCTTTTGAGGAATGTGGCTCTTTTGTCATACAAATGGGTGTGACACCCACATTCTCAGTTTTTTTAATACTTTTTTCTTTCTGTATGCCTTGGAATGTCTTACTTTCAGAATCATACTTTTTTTTTAAAGTGTCTTTTTTAGCTTCTGCATTATCAGGAATCAGAACAATRGACTAATAAAACATTCTATATGTTTAGTCCATATCTTCCTTTAATTTTTTTTTAATTTTTATTGGGTTTAAAATTTAAGATTATTTCTGTTTTGTTTCACTGCATCTATTTTCTCCATACTCTTTGTACGTTGTTCCCTTGACTGATATTCCAGAGGAGTCATTAGGCAAGTAAGTTTAAAGTTAATATGTAAAAAGTGATTTAAAGTTTTGATACAGTTAATATATTAGGCTTGATTTTCAATATTAAGAGCCAATTTGATAAAATACTTTAAAAAGTAATCCTCCYTTTAAAATGCTTGTATTCCTTAATAGGTCAGGACATGCTAAAGCCTGTTTCTTTTATTTTCTGCTGAGCTTAATTGAAATAAGATTGTGCAGTAATGACTCAAGTGTCAATTAGTAAATGATAGAGTAGGAACAGATGGGCTTCTTTGTCACTGAAAACTTTAGTATTTTTAATCAGTCTTCCTTATAAATGTCTTCAGGCATTTTATTTAATTTCTGCGTAAAATCTCACGTTACCACAACCCTTGGAACAATATTTTGGTACCAAGGGGACTGTAAGCCTACTTTTATAAGTGACCTTTAATTATGGAAACTGGGCCAGTAGAATTGATGAACATGTTCCTTTTATAATGGATACATTTGAATGTTCTCTTATTAAGAAGTTATCACTTTCTCCTGTAATTTTTTTAAAGAAAATTATTGAATAAAAATGTAACTGGGTACTTAAATGTCATACTATGAAGAGAATGTTTTAAGATGTTACCTTCCGTAGCCCTCAGGATTTTTGCCCTCTGAGACATCATTACTTAGTTTGTGTGCTCCCTGTTGCTTGCCATGTAAAGCAAAACATGTTCTTTTAAATAATCATTGACAGATGATCAAAGAAATAACAGGCCTATTCTGTGAGAGAAAACAATCTCAGCCTAACAAAAAGAAAAGTTTGGAGCAGATACTGTTTTCTATAGCACTTGAGGAACAGATAGGTCATAAAATAAACTTGGTTTGCAAGTTAGTTTTGGGAGAGAGATTTCGAAAGCTTTCAGTAGCTGGATTCTTCATAGTCATCTTTCTGTAAAGATGGATACAGCTACAGCGTGTGAATTTTGAAAAATGCTATGAGGGAAGCATGGATCTGACTGTAGGATGCATATGTTTTCTGTGGTTTGTGCATGGTGCTTTCCAGTTCAGCTTAGTCTATTCCTAGGAATTCTAAGTTTATATTATGCAATAACTCCATGGAGTCTATCGTGAATTAAGTACTTTAGGTCTGGATTTGTCAAGAAGTTCCTGACTTTAAATTTTTTGATCTTTAAATAATAATAAAGATTATTATTGTACTAATACAAAACCCTGCAGCTAATCTTTAGAGAAAAATCCGCTAGCAAAGCTAATTGAGTAAACCTAAAGAATTCATATGCTTTTGCAGCCCAAATTAAAGAATAAGATTTTTTTTGGTCAAAATATGCTTATCAGAATACATAAACTTACTATCAGGATGCATAAATGTGCCTATTGGGTGTGTAAATGTACATATGTTCTGAAATTCAGATTGTGGAAAAATGGTCTGTTGAATTTGAATGTAGAAATTTGAGGCGGAGGAAGACAAAGGAAAAAAAGATATTCTGTAAACATTCATTTTGTGTGTCAAATACACTACTTGTGCAGTTATGTAACTAACTTGCATTAATCTGCTTGTTTTTCTTGTTTTTGTTTTTGTTTAGGCTGGTAAAATTCAGTTTGGTTACGTGTATGGAATAAGTGCAATCGGATGTTTAGGGATGTTTTGTCTCCTGAACCTAATGAGCATGACGGGTGTCTCATTTGGCTGTGTTGCCAGTGTCCTTGGATACTGTCTTCTTCCTATGATCTTACTTTCCGCTTTTGCAGTTGTATTTTCGTTGCAGTAAGTACATAAATTTTATAATCTGGTATCATGTTCAGTTTAGAAACTGCTTGTAATTTGAGTATGATAGGAATTTGTAGTAACTGGAAAAATACAAATATTGAGAGTCTTCAGACACTGAATAAATTTTGTTTTGTAAGTCAATTCACAGCTTTTAAATACGTGCACTCAAATAACAATGTTAAGCTATGATTTTAGTCAACCTTTAATCTGACAAATCTCAGTACCTCTAAAGTTTAAAAGATAATTTTTAAGTTGAGACAGGAAATTGAATTTGTCAAATCATAGAATCAATAAGGTTGGAAGGGACCTCTGGAGATCATCTAGTCCAACCCCCCTGCGAAAGCAGGGTCGCCTAGAGCATTTTAGACAGGGTTGCATCTGGGCAGGCTTTGAATATTTCCAGAGAAGGAGAAAATCAGTTTGATTCTTCATAGCTGCAAGAAGTTAGGAATTGGAAAGTAACAAGAAACAACTTGCTACAGTTTCTTTATTCAACACTTAGGTTTCATATTCACAAAAAGTTAATTTAGACTTTTTTCATAATTGAATAATACAGTTATGAAATCCATACTGGAATTCTGTTTTATTTAAAAAGTGAAGTCCTCAGATTATTTTGGAAGTTTTAAAAGGTATCAGAAACAGAGTCCAGTTATGACTATAAGCATGCATACACAACTCTTAAATGCTTTTTTTCTTTTATTTTGTTTTTATCTYTACAGGGGAATGATGGGAATTATTCTCACTGCTGGAATCATTGGCTGGTGCAGCTTTTCTGCTTCCAAAATCTTTATTTCTGCCTTAGCAATGGAAGGGCAACAACTCCTAGTAGCATACCCCTGTGCTTTATTGTATGGAGTCTTTGCTCTCATTTCTGTGTTTTGAATAGACTGTACGAATTATCGGACTCCAGTGGGCCAAAATGAAAACATCAACTTGGAATATTTAGTTGGACCAGAAGCAGCTGCAAACAGCTATATAATATTGCTGTCATGAAATTTAGACCTGTTTTGAATTATCTGGAACAATGGAAACAAATRTCTTGTGTTCACTTTTTTAGGACTTTGAATACTGTTTTCAATTGACCGAAGGTGTCTATAGCTTTAATAAGTATTCATGCTTATAAAGTTAATGCAATTTCTTTCCCATTCCTAAATCTTTGGAAAAGTAACTTTTGTTTATTTGAGGGTTGGGTTTTTTGGGGGGAGGGGGTTGAGGATGAGGGGTGGGGATGGGATGAGTAAGGGAGGGAGAAGGGTTGCAGTTATAATATACTTGATAGATTTTTATCGGCAAAGGTAAATAAAACCACAGATGTAAAATTGAGTTTTTCTTTGAATAAATCTGCAGTCATAACCTATTTCCTGTTCCCTCTTACAAAACACAAAATGCACAAAAGAACTCAAGCAACTAGAATATTTTCTACCTTATGACAAATACACTCTTAAGCTCTTTTGTCTCTTATATATTCATTTGTTGTGGTAGTATTTCAGGATTTAAGATATTTAAATTATGAATTAGAAAATGTGCTTAAAAGTGAAAAAGGGATCTGTAATTGTCACACTTGAAACATGAGTACATTTGGATTTCTAACTAACTATATGTGAACTTGGATTTGTGAAGCTGACTTCATCTAGAGTTAATTTTAATTATGCACATATTAGTAAATGAAGAGTAGTATCTTTTGCAGTACTTCCAAGAAAAATACCATTTTGAAAATGTCATACTTGTCAGTATTACAGTTACTATAAACATAATTTAAGGCATATTGATTAAATTTTCCTTAGATTTTGAAAATGGTGTTTGATTTTTCTGATCATTCTTTTTTTGAATGGACTTCAGTTTTTAAAATAGAAGCTTCCATATGGGAGCAAAATAGTAATTAAAACTAAAATTCATTCAGCTACTGCATTTGGTATTTCCTTCAATCACAATTATTTAATCTTATTAGAAATATTAAGTAGTTTATAAGGAGGTTTGTAAGCGTAAGAAGTGGGAAAACAAAAATGGCTGGTCTCCCCATAAGCACTCGCTAATTCTTCCTGCATATTTTAAGAGGACAGACGTGTCCTTGTGTCATGTATGTAGTGAATCATGTTCCTTTTTTTTCCCTTTAGAAATGAAAAAGCTATAACAAAATGCTAGATTATAGCAATTATTTTTTTTGTGCTTCAGTCCAAAGGATTTAATTTTATTGAATTTACTGCAGACTTTAGTCTAATGTTCATGTGTTGCATTCATGGCATGAGGTATTAAAGTATTGTAGTTCTGATTTTCTTTGGATAAGCAGACCACATCCACTCTGGTGCACAAAGTTCTTACTCTTTTTAATGAAGAACATTATCTGCTGATGGAGCGCAATGTGCTGTATTTCTGCAAATAAATTACAGCGATTACCTTTACTAATGAGGCCTAATTACATACAGAATTGTTCTAACAAATATAAAAGCTCACATACTTTCTTCAGTACATCACGTTCTAATACTCAAATACTATATTTTTGTGAAGTGCACTGATTAAGCTTACTTTGTGTATATAAATTTGTTTCAATTCTTAAAACTTGCTCTAGTGTAACATTGGCAATGCAACTACTGAGTTTGGAGTGAACATATCTAAAGGTACTTAAATATATTGACAAAGTCCTTTTGATAGTAGCAGATATTACATACGTAGTCAAGCAATGAATGTAGACTAGTTGGTTTTGGGACTAGTTAGTGTTCTTCAGCTCACATTCTGGAGAATTTAGCAGTGARGTTTTAGCTGCAGAACTCTAGGAACAGGGGAAAGAACGGGATAGCAGTAGGAGGTCAGAAGGACTTTCTTAAAGCAAAATTAGCGTACCTAAACTGATACCCCAGATTTCTAGTAGATTAATTAATATGATTCCATTGACTCTGTTCATTGTCTTTCCAAAATCAAATCTAGCAATTTTCCATAATGTTGTCCTAGCTCTTGCTTCAATTTTAGTTACATGTCATACTATTTTAATCTTACCATCACATAGGATGACAGGAATGTATGCTTTAATCCTTTACTCCCACATTTACCTTTAGTATTTAGACTTTTTTAYCTTCTAAATCTGAAATCTCCCCCACGATCTGTTATAATCAGTATTCTCACCTAGTTTCCAGATGAGTATTAACGTTTCTTACTTCCAACCTGCATTAGCTCATGACGYTTTCATGCTATTCAGCTTAAAGCATTCAAATGTGAATGCTAGTACTGCTTTTTTAAAATCRATTTCGTTGTCACACTCCCTCTTCAAATTACTTGCCCTCTACAAAAGTTAAATTGTAAGTTACCTTTCCCAGTTTATCCATTCAAAAGTGGCATTTCGACAGCAACGTTGTTTTTCAGGTCCGCTTGTTCTGCTGTAAGGCACTGTTGCCTGCAGTTCAGTTGGTTTCTATAGGCAATATCTCCATCAATCTCAATGGATTTCATGATGTATCCACAACTAAAATACATGCTTTTCTGTGCTTTTCTGCTTTTAATCTTTGCACTAGTAYTGGCATTTGTTCTTGATGGGCTGTTATTTGTTTAGTGATGGATGAATACCTCCAGAATGAACAGAATGCAAGAATGTAGTGTGAAGCCACACATTCCTCAGGAGTTGCTGCTGGAGTGGAGGCACATCCTGGATTTATATGAGGAGAACCAACCTGGCGGTGTAATTGCAGTGCCTTGTGCTTTGCAGTGAGTTCTCTCCAAAGTGATTATTTTATCATCCATAGACTTGCAGATTCAGGTTCCATTGCTGYGGATGTTTTCAGGGGAAGTGTGAAGGAACTCRGGCTCTCATTCCTCCTGAGATGAAYGGTTGCACTTCAGCACACACTTCGTAATGCATGGAGGCTGGGMTGGATCACAGCYGCGCAGAAAGCCAGTGGGAAGGAGCAATATGACAGCTTTGCTCACTAATGCACTAACTGTGCGTTAGTTCATATTAATACTATTATTAAAAAGTTTGTTTATGATTTTTAGGAGCCATTTTAGATGAAAGAACAGCAGGTGCTTTGGGGTAAGGTATCAAATATGTTATGCCCTGGGGGCTGAGTTTGTAAAGGAGATTACATCTTTTCATTATGCCAGTTGACGTACCTGGACAGGCTTTCACTTTCAGTGTCTTCACCGGACACTTCACAGTGTATTCTGTTAATGTTAGACACTGCATCTTAGGCAAGAAAGGAAGCAGTGGAGTAACRAGGTCTTGCTATTTCCTGCTTCTCCACTGGGTGGGCCTGCAACATATCTGATGTACTTCAGGGCTGAGCTCAGGGCTGGCACAGCTCAGCGCCRGGAAGCCTTTCCTCAAGATGTGAGGACCTCGGACTATTTAGTGCAATTCTCCTTGAGCATCCTGTTGGAARGGGAAGTTCCATTGTCCTGTTTTGCAGATGAGGAGCTAAAGTAAAAAGATGTCTGTAATTTGTCTAAAGTCCTGTTGCATTTGATCRTCTTTATCCCAACAGAACATAGTGAGATGGTTCTTCAGGGGTGAATTCTCTTTCCCGCTCTCTGAGACACAGTGTGAAAGTGGGAGGAGATACTGTAAAGTCCGTCAGTTATGTTTGACAGCTTTGTGCTTTCCTAATCAAAGCAGGCTGTTAGCCAAACAGCAGTCCATACTTTGGGAAAAATTGCAACTATTGTAAAGTGTTTTTTTCTCTCCTATTTTTTCTTTGCTTTATTGCAGGAAGAACTGAGATTAAAAAAGCAAAGATTTTCTGGTTCTCATCAAGAAACGATGAAGTGGAAGATTGTCTAAAATTAGGCACTATAGTCCTGGAATTGGCCTCTTTCAAACATCATACTACAATTACATGGCTTTAAGAAGAAAGGCAGTGCTCTTATTTCTTTACAAACTAAACCACCAAATCATTCTTGGAATTACAATGCTCTTACCATATATATTTTYCCCAATATTCCTCCTGCTTTGTTCTTAGCACAGGAAAATGTAGTCTTCTTGTATACCTGCCTTATCTACTGATCTACCAGGCCTATTTGCTTTTCAGCCATGGAGTGTTCATCTGCATTCCTCGTGCAGCAGCGGATGCCAAAGGCAGAAGCATCGTGTGCTTCTGCCGGAGTACACCGCTTGCCGTGAGCCTCTCTTCCACTGCGCACCACCACTGCAGTGACCTGAAGTTATCAGGCTTCGAACCAGACCCTGCCAAAGACACTCCTTACCTACCCATGTTTCTCAAGTCCAAAGAATGATTTACTGCTGAAGAGAAGACAGGAAAAGTTCCTACCTCTCATCTGCCTCTTCTCCTGCACAAAGTATTCCTGAGGCAAGAGGTGTGTTTTCATGTCTGAATTTGTGTGGTTTGCATCTCTCATTGCTAAATGTATGACGAGAGGCTATTCCACATCTGAGACCTGCATGTGGCTTCCTCTGACGCACCTTGTCCACTGATAGGGCTTTCAGAGGGAGGTCACGAGAGCTGCACAACTTAATGGTTCAGCTGAATGCTGGCCCTAAAATTTTTTGGCATATTCTTTGCAGGCCCATTGACAGCAGGCCTTTAGCTGCGTGTACCAGCAAAGGCTTATTTTCAGCAGTTTTCATGAAATCAAATTCAAGGCCATTTGGACCTGAGGGTAAAATCCAGAGGTTCTAACACAGGACATGATTTATCCTACCTACTCCAGTGGGTGTCAACTTCTTTTTTTAGGCAAAATTCCCATTTAGCTCAACAGGGGACTTAGCTGAATCAACAATATGAGTATTTGGCCAATAGTTATGTCAGACAAATCAGGGTAAATATTCTGCTTTACAAACAGGAACACCTAATCAGACAGGCTAGGTCATTCAGCCACCTATATTTCAATCAATGTCAGACTCGAACAATGTCTAGTGTCCTGGTTCTGTGCTCCGGGCTAGCCACATCTACAGAGAAAAGAGGTTTAATACTGAAAGCTTGATGCCAGCTTTTACCCCAGAAATTCAGAGAGTTTGAAAAGTATTTTCACAAAGGATTTTTGTATTAGTAAATAGTATAAGCTGCAGATTTGAAAATATGTCTTAAAAAATTATTGTATTAACCTGGTCATGTTCAATTACCTAAGAATTTTGAAGCTCAGATTGTCCTAATAGCATCACTRCACAAACACTCATGACAAGTTATTGAGAATTTTAATGTGTTTAGAGCCTTTTGCTTCATTTATTTAATCTTTGCTTTATTAATAAGAGTCAATCTTCTGATTGCTTTAGTGGCTGGTTCAAATGTTAATCGTCAATAAGAGAAGATAATCTAGTATCTTGGCAAGGCTCTGCTGGTAGTGTGGCTGCTTTATTGAATCACAGATGGAAACATTTAAACTCAGGATGATTTTCTCATTCCAGTGTTTTGTCCCAATTAAAAATTATTGGTTCAGAGAAGGTTAGGAGATCTAAAGAAGGCAGTGTCCGCATTTAACTAATGCCAACAACAGATGTCACATTGCTTGCCACTCTCCTTTCTTACYGACTCTGCCAAATTCTGCCAAATATCCATTTGGTTCTGTTTTAGAAGCCCTGAGCCTCCAAGGTACAGAATTAACTTTAATCACTATATATGAGATTTGAGAAATTTTAGCATTTCCCTTGAGGAAACAAAGAGTGTTTTTTATCTTTTGGAGTAGACTGTTCCAGGAAAGTCAGTGCGGGTTCTCTGTAGAGTGGATACGCAGTGAAAATCACAGACTTCTAGCTGGTTAGACTCCATCTTGTCGTGCTCAGTGTAGCGTGAGATCAGTCTAGGGGCTAAGCTAAATAGAATTTGGATCCAGATGTTGTGAACCCAGGCGTCAAAAGAGGCCCCTGCAGATGTTAGACCAGCATGTGAAAGCTGTCTGCGGGATTCACATCAGCGCTCGCTTCTGGCCACCTCCCCGTGTCCTGGGTTGCTTCCCCTGGGCAGCCTGCCTCTTCCTTCCGGGCAGTACGCTCTCGCGTCCTCCGCGGCTCCAGGCTGTGGAAAGTCAGGCTGGACGGGCCCCAGAGAAATGCACTGCTTGGTGTGAAGGCGAGATTAACTCATTTTGGATAGATGTGTCTGACCTGTTCTTTCAGACTCCAGCGGAAGGGAAATGACACAATCTCCGTTGAATACTTTGTCAGTGCTTTGCTAACTTTATGATTAGAAAATAGTCCATGATGTCAGGCCTATTTCTTCCTATTTCTTCCTCCCTTTAATGCACTTTATTATTACTATTCTATCCACAATAGACATGAAAGACAGCTTATTCTCTTCCTTTTAGCAGCAACCTCTTACATAATGGTGAACTCATTCTAATTTCCCTTGTCATTCTTTTCTTTTCTTGCCAAAAAACCTGTTTGACTATCCACTGCAATCCTGAAATCCTCTTCCAAAGAAATGCTACTGAGCCCACAGTTACACATCTTGTTTTATATGCATTGATTTTTTCTTCTTTAATATAGCATTTTGCACTTTACTGAATTCCATCTTAACAATTCAGATCATTTCTCCAATTTATGTAGATCAATTTGAATTCTAATCCTGTCTTCAAAGTGATTGCAGTGTCTTCCTCTTTGAGATTTCATTATCCAAGTTCTTGATTAGAATATTCAATAGTACCAATCTGAGTATGGGATAGTCCTCTAGATATTTGTCCCTGTTTAATAAAGATGCATTCATAATTTTGCATTCACCTTTCCACCTTCATAGTAATTTTCTTCTGAACTAGTTCTTTAAGGTGGYTTATGAAAATGTCATGTACAGCTGTGCCAAAACCTGTAAGTCAAGATATCGTATCTGTTGCTGCTCAGTCATTACCAAGACTAGATATCTGTGAAAGAAAGCAACTAGATTTCCTTAACCTGATTTCTCCTTTATAGTACCATACTGGCTGCTTCCTATTACCTCATTTTTTTCATAGGTATTAATAGGCTGATTATTTCAATTATTGTTCCAGCCTCCTTACAGGCCTTAACATTTGCCCCTCAGGTGCTCTTTTTCAAAAGTAAGACTTTATTTGTACCTTTGTAACTGCCGAGTTTGTGACCTGTCCCCCTACCTGCTGTACACATCCTCAAGATGATTGCAAGTGACCGAGAAATAGCTCTATCCAGTTCCTTGGGAACATCTTAATGTCATTTAATAAGCCTCCATGGATGCACAATTTATAGAAATATTCTTAACCTTTTGTAGGTTTAAGCATCTAGTCTCAGCCTGCATTTTTTTGAGGGCTAACATAAAAAACACATTAACCTCCAAATCACTGTGTGGTGGTAGTTGTCCTTCCCTAATAAGTATTGGTCTTATGCTCTACTTTTACTTTTTCTTTGAATATATTAATCTAAACTTTTGTTAGTCTTGTTTTGAGTGTGATTATTGATCTCTTATTGCTCTTCCTGTCTTTTACCTCAGCAGGGCAGGCTGCTTATATTTTTCATCTTCTTACTAGAAGAACATACATCTTTTTTTTTTTGACTCACTGATTTTCTGTCATCAATCCTTGAGATGTTATTTATAAAAGAAATTGAAGTAATCAGACTAAAATATTATGAAATAATACCAGGTATTTTAACCTTCTCAATGCCTTTTAGACATGCAATTTCACCACTGCATATTTTGGATTGACTTCAGTCTTTAAGTATGTGCAAACTGGTGTCTTTAAATGCTTTTGGATTATGGAAACTACTAGAAGAGGGTCCTTGTTCTTTGAATTGTTATTTGTTTGGGGGAATATTTGCTCAATGTGTTGAAAATCAGGTCACTGATTTTAKCAGCCAACCTTAAGTTAGAAAAATCAGGGAATTAACTGGCCAGAGCTCAGTTCATCAATTATAAAATGGGATTGCTAATTCTGGAGCTAGAGCAATCTTTAGAGRGGTAGGGGGGATTTATTTGAAAGCAGATGAAGCCAGCAGAAGCAAAGCAGAGTAATGACATTTTTAACACCATGAGGCTACAGGCAAGTACTCTGGTATGAATGGAATCTGCTTGTGCAAGTTATCGTTTAAGTGCTTTTCACACAAAAATATGCACTTCAATAAAATAATGGATCAAGTCATTTAAGTACCTTTCATTAAAATAAAAGGTCACAACAATTACTGTGTTCTTAAAGAATGAAAAAGGATCCATGAATATACACTTACATGGAAAAAGAATGCCCTGAGTATGGATTTCAGAGGCAATGATTCAATAACATCTGCTTGATTAGCTGCAATTGGCTTTAACATTTTCTCTGGCTATTTTATACTCCCCTGGAATTCTTATAATCTAAAGCCTTTTATCTAAACTACATGTACTTTACCATCATGTTATAGTGGATTTGAGCTAGTGTTTGAGAATTTATAACTTTATATATCAGTAACAGCTTTCTGAGCTATGCAGATGATCCATTAACTTAATTTCAGTATCTCTTAGGTTGAATGCTTTTATTTATTCACATTTGCACAATCAAGATAACAATTCTGAGGCCATAGGCTAGTTTATGTCTACTAAATTATTTAACATTTAAATAAAATCATCTGTTTGAAATTTTAAGATTTGCTTTTTTTTTTTTTTTTTTTTTAACTAAACAGGCCTCTCATTTGATTCCTTTATCTTCGGCGATTTCATTGTCATACCTGAATAAAGCATTAAGCATTAGAATTAGACTTTAAATATGCATATTGACAAAAGACAAGATGATCACAATTACAAATGATTGACTGGTCCAAGCCTACACCCTTGGATTAATTCTTCACTCCTTCGCACCACTGTTAATTTAGAATAAATGTGCTGCAATCAAGTAATTTTCACTTGTGTGATAAGTGTGATACGTATGAATATATAATGTTCTGCCTGAGCTTTACTTGAACTTAAAAGGCCAAATTCTGCCCCAAATCTAGTGTTATTTTTGTTTCAGATCTGGAGTGAATATACTGCTTAAATCTGAAAATGATCCTCCTGTCTACGTATTAGCTAGTGATAGATTTCCTGCCCAGTAAATTCTTCCATTAATAGGCTCAAACTTTCATAAAAGGATTTAGGATATAGTGTAGCCATTCAGATGAACTACTTTAGCTGCTAAGTTGGTTTTATGGCAGATCATTTAAACATATGCATGTATGGAAAATGTAATCTTATTCCATATGTTAGTCCTATCACTTCTCGTAAGATTTGTTGCAAATATATGGTGATTTATTTAAAGAATTACAGGAGGGAATAAGCCACAAAAGGACTCCAAGCTTCAGAGTGAGGTAAACAGTAGGTCATAATATATTTAACAAATGATCATGAAAAACGCAGGAAGAGAGAGAGAGGAAAAATACATTCCCTGGCTATGAAGTTGTTTAACTGTAAGAGTCAAGGAACACTGTTCAGTCGGGAATATTTTCTTGGCTTTGCCCTGTATAAATAAATCATGGCTGTGCACATGAATGTGATGATACGTGGTGAAGTCTGCCCTCGAAGACGCTTGGCCCCATCCTCTGCCCTTCACCTATGGCTGAGACGACGCAGTTACTGCGGCTGGGAGCCCGCACGACCGTCCGGAGTCGCAGAACGTGCTTTTTGCAGCTTACCCCTTCGGGGCGCCGCGTGCACGGACAGCTCCGCGGCGCTCGCGRGGCTGCAGGTCCGCACCTGGAAGGGCCGGGGGGCCGAGCGGCGGGGCGGGCGCCGAGCCRGCCCCGCGGAGCGCCGAGCCCTTCCTTGGCGCTCGCGCAGCACAGCGTCCCAGGCGGACCTGCCGCCCGCCCGGTGGCTGCCTACGTCTGCAAATGAGCCAGAGACGATAAACGGTGGAAAAAATCCCTTTTCTTCTTTGTATTGAGTTTCTCTCAGACAGTTATATCTAAAAAGCTTGCTTCTTCAAGAAAAGATTGGTTTAATTAGGACAAGACTAAAAGAGTAACACTGCCTTTTCTGTCTTCAAATCAGTAATTTTTGCRTAGGTTGCTTTTATTTGGGATTGGGAAGTGGGTAGCGGAGAAGGAAGAGTTACGGCGTCTTCCTGGGAGCGGCGGGGAGCCGAGTCCCGCGGCGGGAGCCGGCGCGGGAGCCGCCGGGCGCCGGACGTCCCTCGGGACGGGGCAGCCCCGCGCGGCTGCACGGCCCCGTTTCCCCATAAACGAGGAGAAACAGCTTTTCCTGCAGGCAGAGCTAGAGMAGTGACACACTTTAGCTTCAGATCTAGATCTAAAGTATTTATCTAGCTTTTATTTCTTCTTTGGGCCAGCGTAAGGGTTTTGCAGGGAGTTCCCTGGTGTGTGAGCAGGGAGGTTCGTTCACGCAGAGGTCTGGGGAATACCTGCGCGGCGATTCGCGCAGTGCCCAGCCTGCTCCCGGGGCCATCTGCGACGGAAAGCAAATGGATGTGAAAACAAAAATGTGGAGTCCAGCGTTAGTTCCTGCAGCAAAGCCTCGCCGGCAGGAAGAACCCCAAGCCCGACGCTGAGCAGCAGAACAGAACATTAATTTGCCACTAAAATCARACTGGGGTCGTGAACAAGTCACCTGCCGCAGGTTACGGCTGAGAAACGGGAGGACAAATTCGGCCAGCGGCRAACAAGCCAGAACTTGTTAAATTGTCCGTGACAAGACCGGGAGGAAGTCGGACTTGGCGTGGTAGGAGATCGCTCTTTACTTTCAAGTTAAATTGTATTATTCTGCTGAGGGGCAATGTTTCATACAGAAAGGATGTATTTTTATTAGCCCCCTTACAGCTTAYGGGGGAGAAAAACACAGTATAGGAACGTATGCTCTGCTAACATAGCTTAGCGTGTGCACACATATACGTGTGTGTACGTGTATGTTGGCCCTCCAAGGAGAGGCTGGGGCCCTGCCTTCAGCACCAGTGTTGGCAGAGCCCGGCGCCTCGGGCTTTGCACCGACATCCCCGTTTTACACCGCTCGCCACCCATCAGCGACGTCCCTTTCYGGGCAGCCCGGCCTGCCGGCGGGGAACAGCTCGGGAATAGCACGTTCACGGGGAGCTGGCGGCCGCCGAGCAGTTCGGTTCCCTCTGGAGAAGAGCCCCGGGGTGTCAGCCAAGCTGCGTGGTATTTATGACCCAAATCCAAAGCGTTTACTTAATTCATCATTCACCTGTCCACATTTCATGCTTGAGTTCAGCAGCATTGGCTCTTACAAA
>NW_028186501.1:1254349-1258152 GCF_003343005.1 Rhea americana
AAAAAAAGAAAAAAAGAAAAAAAGAAGAAAAAAAAGGAAAAGAAGATAGAAAAGAAGGAAGGAGAGGGAAGGAAGAGGGAAAAAAGAGGAAAAAGGAAGAAAAGGAAAAAGGAAGAAAAGGAAAAAAGGAAAACAGGAAAAAAAAAGGAAAAAGGAGAAGAAAAAAGGGTTTTCTACATCTGTGCCACTGTCTGCTCCGGAGTGGTGAATGTTGAGGCTTGCTCCCTCGCTTTTCTGCCCTCTCCGGCAAGCAGCCGCACACCCCATTTCCCCCGCGTGTCACAGCKCGCCGCGCCGCGCTCCGGGCTGCATCCGCCGTGGCCAGGAGCGGCCGCGCGGCTGCTGCGCCGCGGCTGCTCTTGCCTCCGAACCTCTCTCCCGACTGAGTCTGTGCCCCCCGTCCCCTGGAGAAGAGCGGTCAGCAGCGACGCTGTGCGTGTTATTGCTACGTTATTACCGCTGTCGCACCTGCGCTGGCAGCAGCGAGCAGCTGCACTGCAAGGCGACGCGCTGCTGAACGAAGAGGGAGACGAGGAGGCGATGACAGGGAGCTCTGAAATAATCATTTCCAGTCGAATCACAAAAGCARTAACAAACATTATCAGCCTTTTACAACCACTAAGTAGTCACACCCAATATTCATCCTTTTTCATTCTCACATAATAAACGTTATTAAAATAATCTCTCATCCATCATGAATTATATATGAATGTGGTAAG
Organism: Rhea americana; assembly: GCF_003343005.1. Taxonomy (NCBI): domain Eukaryota; kingdom Metazoa; phylum Chordata; class Aves; order Rheiformes; family Rheidae; genus Rhea; species Rhea americana. Next base: position 1,255,069 of record NW_028186501.1, read on the forward strand.
TATTCATAATCTGTTAAAAATTCTCCAATTTTGAGTAGCGTGAAAATATTCAAATTAGATTATTTCAGATCATGTTTTTAAAGGCAAGGAAGACTTTCTYGTTTTGTCATTAAAATATATCCTAGCAGTGTTGCATAGTACATACAATTCACAGCCAGAAATGTGTGTAACAAGTTGATAYGAAAAATACTGTTTTTCAACAGTACAAAAATTCTGAAGCACAATACCTTATTCTTATCCTGGAACAAGCTTTGCATGAGAAAAGTAGTCTTACTGACTTGGAGAATCTCATCACTTGAAACTTAACAGTATTTGATATACTAGGAATCCTAAGAGATTTTAAAACACTGGAGGTGAAAATATAAGAAGTCTTTAAAATCATATGGTCCATTTTCCTGCATCTCCCCAGTGCAGTTATTTCTTTCTCTTTTAGAGACACTAATAACTTTCTACTATGTCGGTGAAAGAAGGCAATACACCCCTAAACTGCCAGCGCATCTACCTTAGCTATTCATAAATTCCTCTTCCACCATAGTCCACCAAAAGCATCTTAAACGACAGTCTTTCTCTTTCTTCCACAGTAAGTAAATTAAATGTCTTCATTGACTTGTGGGGCTTTTTGCTCATACTTCTTTGTTATTAATATGTTTGTATATATGAGTGGGCAAACTCTATAGGGGTGCAGCATTTTTGAGGAGATACAAATGTTTTCACACAATAAGTAGCTCAGAAGTGTTCACATTCAGCTCTCTCCCCATTTCTACTTCCAGACCATTTGTTTGCTTGTTTTTAYTCTAGATTGCTAAGCAGATGATTGCATAATCACAGAGGCCATTTCTTGTTCCTTCATTATTTTTCAGAGCAAATATAGCATAATTCTAGACCCTGGAGAAAATACAGCTAAGCTAAATTTTGAAATTGTAAGACTTTTAAATAGTTAAAGTGCTGGTAGCAGCTTGATAATACCCATTAAAAACATCAAGCTGAAGCTCTGAAACATCTCTTCAGTTTACATAGTAATTCAGCTGGAAGTATGTTCTATGGGAGTTTTTTTCCATGGAAACCTGCACTGTAATCCCCCAAACAACTCACTTCACTCTAATGTATATAGACTTGATGTTTAGATACCACCCAGATACGTTAGCCTGGTTGCTATGGTCCTGTTTTCTTTTTTGTATAACCTTTGATTAATATGCTAACAGTTGAAAGAAGTTGGGTGACTGGTATATGAAAACGCCATATGGAGCGCACTGGGTAGGGATGAGCTTACTAGATGCAAATGCTCTGCTCGTTTCTTCCAAGAAACTCTGGCAATATAAACAGTCTTGGCCTGAGCTTATGTAGTATCCCAGTCCCCTCCACACCCCGCCAAGATTTCTCATTGCAGATATTTTCCCCCCATCATCCCCACTCCATTACTCGGTGCCTGCACAGAGCTTAGCCAGGTTCCCCGTGGCTTAGAGCACATCCTGCTCGCCCAGCCCAGCCCCTCTCCAACGAAGATTAACGGCTCTAATCACTTGATACGGGTGGCTTACGCAACCGACAAATGGCAGGCTCAGACCCGGGTCATCCAAAGCAAAAAGCTAATGCAGTTACCTGTCCTGGGCCCTTGCAGGGATTATCATCAAGTTTCTTTTATTTACAGCCTGCAGCTAAACAAGGCGGCCAATCTTCGGATGATGTATCTTGGCAAAAGCGTCGACTTTCAAGCACAGGAGTAACACACAAACACAAGCTTGATAAGGCTTAGAAAGCCAGCAAAACGGCATAGATTAGAATTCTATTAATCTGCTCCAGTCTTCTCCTACTATAAATTGTTTTTCCTTTTCACCAGTCTCAGTCAATCCAGTTTACAAGGATGTTGGTTAATTATTATTTGTATATCACAAAGGGGAAAACTGAGATACAGAGAAGTGAAATTACTTGTCTTAAGGGCAGTAAATAGGCAAGGCAGAGTTAAGGTCTAGTTCTCTCTGTCATAGCAACCACTGCTCCAAACCAGAATGAAAAGGGTGTATCTTTACATCTTTACGCTCATTAATCTGTATCATTATCAACAAATTATCTGCATAGTTTTCTGAACTAGTACACTATTTTCTAGCTGTTATGTTTATATTCCTGCGGTATCTCAGTACTTCTCACTGTTCTCAGCTTTTATTTTAACTCGTCTAGTGTGGGATTCATCTGATCAGGCACAGAGATCTGTAACGTAGATACCAAAATCATTTGAGGTTTTACAGGCAACGGAAGGAAATAGCCTCTATAAGGCACTTTTCTCAACCTAAAGTAGACAACTATAGTAAGTCAGAAGACTCGTACAGCTTATCGACCGTAAGGGCAGGCTGGGCTGCCTCAGGTGCACGCACCTGAAGCAGACCAGCTGCTTGACAGGCTAGGCTCGCGCAGCTACACGACGTCCGTCTTTCCTTGCAGGAGGGGCACCCCGCCGCGACACGACGCCTCCCGAGAGCTGACGCCTCCCGAGAGCTGCCGGGCAGCCGGAGGCGAGAGGGGGCCTCTTGCTCGGCAGCGGACTACACGCCTGCGCGGTGCGGTGTGACCCAGGGCCGCACGCTGGCAATGCTCGGGCAGGTTTTGGCGAGGCCTTTGGGGGCTTCCTCCAGGTGCAGGGCGGAGCAGGGCCAGAGCAACCCCGTGTTTCCCTCGGGGGAAAGAGCACCCAGGGACAAACCTTTACCGGATCTCTCCAGAACTTACTGCCAGAGCCGCCAGGGCTACCAGAGGAAGAAAGCAGAGCGAGTATAACCCGGCCCCTACGCCCGCCGCTCACAGCGACAGCAGCGTGGTGAAAGGGGCTGGAAGACAACGTCGGAGCAGCCTTGCGGCAGCCTCTGGATACGGTCAGCATCTTCCGTTCTCACGATTCCGCTGACGAAATCCTCCGTCACTGCCAAACACAAAACCATTTTAAGAGCTCAAAAGCACAGCAGATCCTGACTGAGCCCTTAGTTATGGATGTCCATGTGCACATGCCACTAGATGGCAACCTCTATATACCAGCTTCTCCGGACGGCCGCCGCGCGCGGTGTCTGCCGCCGGGGCTGCCGGGGCGGCTCTCCC
>NW_028186501.1:1258232-1289589 GCF_003343005.1 Rhea americana
CCCGCCGGCACCGCGCCGCCGCCGCCGCCGCCTCCCCGGCTGGCACGCTGACGCGCCGACCAGCGTGTCAGGACTGCTCGAGGCCCACCGGCGCCGGGCTGGCGCTTTTGGCCACTGCGAAGTAAAGCTTGGTCTTTCTCACGTGTGTTTCTCCCCCCTCGTTTCTCCTGTGGGATTTGTGCGATGGCGCAGGGAGCTGGACCAGGCAGCTGATCCTGCTAAGGATCCGTTCTTTGTAAGACTAGGTTGGGTTGATTTTCCACTGAATCGGTTCCCTGGTGTTGGCCTTGCCATGGGGCCACACGGACACTAGTGCAGGCCAAGGAGGGACCGGGAAAGTGGCAGGGGGCAAGAGGCCAGTGTCCTCTTCAGCGGTGGTAGGTATCACTGTGGGTCCAACAAACAGACATTTGAAGTAGTGACACTGTATCAAGAATAYGCTCTATCATGTTGGAGTAAAAGGAAAAAAAATCTTACTTTGTTCTGTGAAATACCAAAAAATTATCTTTGCTCTGTGAGTCTAAAATTTCAAAGAAAACTGTTTTTCTTCCAAAGGAAGTGGTGTGCATTTATTGTTTCTATATTCCTTTACTAGAGAACACAGATCAGCCAAGTCTTCAGGTGACTTTCGGTCCTACAGGAGTAAATGGATCCCTTGGCTCTGGCCCTCYCAGTCTGAATTCAGACACGTTCTGTCCGGCACTGCGGATGCAGTCCTACAGCAAACTCTGCTTCACTTGTAATTATGTGTAAACTGCTTCTTCTCTTCCTTTCCAAGAGAAGACAAAAATTCCATACGACGTGAAAAAGAGGGTGGGGGGGAATAATAACATTTTGGCCAACTTCCTCTTTATAGGACCGACGAGTGACTGATCAGCAAAAAGCTAATGGCTGCTCTGTTGACCTCCAAAGTCAAGTCACTGCACTCATTTAACTAGTTACACTTAATTATGCTGAGTAATAGAAAAAGAGTATATGCTCTGCAAGCAATATCCTCTTTTCTTCTATGAAAAAAATAGAAATTCAGTGGAGGCAAGAAGATGCCTGTGCCTGACTGTTTTATAACCTATTTTTAACTGAGTTTCACCATCTTCTCTGTAAAGGAATAACACTTCTTCATTGCCTCTGGCCTTAATTAACATGCCACAATTCAGGTTAAAGCAACATATGAAAACAGACTTAGAGCAAAATGTTAGCTTTCAAGCAGAGCAAATAATTTCAGAGAAGACCAGTATTTTCTRTGCTTAAAGCTCTTTTCACTGTTTTTAATTAAAGTCTTTCAGATGTTTGAAAATGGAACGTGTTTACTTCAGCTGTGCGCTGTGGTTAAGCGGGTTTGATTCCTGCAACGCCGCTGTGAGGAAGGCTGCTTTGCTGCTAGAGTTGTTGTTGGTAAAGCTGTTGCTCACGGGATGAGATGGCAGGAATATCTCTGAGCATTAGCCTGCTGTCATGCCTTTTTTTTTTTTTTTTTTGGTTAGAAAATAATACTGTCATTTTTGTTGCACAAAAAATATACAGAAGAGAGTAAATGTTTGGAAATAGGCATTTAAAAATTGTTCCTCAGCTCTGTTTTGTCACTCACCTGGTGACCTGGCAGCTCTTAGGAAGCAAAATACTGTTTAAGCAGCAGAAATGTGTTTCAGATAAAACATGTTTCGAGACAACGAAGAGTTTTCATACACGACTGTCCCCGAGGAGGCCCTGCCACGGCCCGCCAGCGCTGGCTGTCGGGCRGCTGCGGTCTGTCGGCAGGCGGACGGGGAGGACCCCGCACGAGCTCCTCTGCTCCCGGCCTCTTCCAGATCCGTGGGACCGGGAGTGAAACGAATGGGGAAGRAGGGTGGGCAGAGCGGTTACACTGCTCCTCCCTCCTCTCCTACACGCTGCCCCCATCCCCTGTGCCTCAGGGGCTTGCTGAGGGCAGGTAAAGCAGGAGGGGAACCAAGAGGCTTTAATTAAAGGCTGGGAYGCGCGTTGCTTCAAAGGGGTGGAGGGGCTGCAGGTGTGCATGCTTGTCCATGCAGCCGTGCCTTATCCTGCAGCTGTGCTCCAGCTGTAAGGCTCGCTTCTTTCCTGAGAGCTGCTTGGGTGCGGGGAAGGGGCTCTGCAGTGGAGCTGGGGCCTGCTGGCATGTTAGATGTGTGGGAGGACCTTCTTGGAGAGCTGGGTCTGCGTGATACTACCGTAATGCAGAGCACAGCTGCACGGGGAGCAACCTGAGGGATGCAGATGGTGTTGGGATGAAGGGAGAGCTTGTTTAGAAGCACTTTTGAGGTCTAGTGTGAGGAGAAAAAAAAAACAGTTAAAGCCAACTGAGTGTTTCTAGAAAGCCTAGGCTGTGGGCGTTGAGGAGAAGGGCTGGGGAAGCCCACACTGCTGTTGCGGCTGATAGAGCAGGAACCTGCTGTGCCTTGGGTGCAAGCTCGTGTGATGGCCTCTAAACGCACCGTCCACAGCCCTTACTGCAAACAACAGTGTGAGCGGCTGCCGTCTGCCAAGCGGTGCTTGATCTGGTCCCTCACTTCCATGTAGTGATGCAGAATTTCAAGAACTCTGATATTTCTATTTAGCTACTTACTTTTCTGGCACCTTTGTATGCCCAATTTATAGCAGCTTTTGGTCCTGCTTCTTGYGTTTCTCCTTCTTGTTGTGGTATGTCCCCCTTCTGCAATGGTGCTGTGGGCAAGCCCCAGAGCATGGAGATCATCTCTCTGATGTGCTCGTGATGGTCAGGGGTCTGCTGTGCACTAGAAGAAGAACAAACTTGTTCTGATATATACTATATAGTAAAATGCATTATGTTGTTATGGCAACTAAAATTCTAAAAATGAGGCAAAGAACAAGAGATGATATATATCAAAATGGCCACAAGGATGCATACTTCTTATGCTTTCTATGCAAAGAATTTTGAAGTTTATTTTTTAAAACTTTCTTGTCTTTGACTTACAACTTAGGAGAGTCAGGCACTTTAAAAAATTTTGAGGAGACTGCCAGATAGCAACTCCAATGCTCTTCCGTCCTGAGCAGCTCAGCCRTGGTGGCAGCTGCCACACTGCAGCCTGAAGAATAGCAGCTAAGTCTGTCGAGAGTCTGTGCTGCATATCTGAATATACATCCATAAAATCTAGTTGAGGAAAAAGCAATTGGATTTTTTTTTCTTTGAGGTAATTTAAAAAATCTCTCTGAGCAAAGATCTAAAAATTATACTTTGTAGTACCAATCAGGGCAGCAGCAATAGCTCTTTTATGATTATATCTATAAACACTAGAAAGGATATGGCTTCTGGGCTAGTTGTTGTGTAGACAAATAGTAAAGATAATTGAGCTGATCCCCCAAATCATATATTGTAGTTACAAACGCAGTGATTTTGTAGGTAATCTTCATCTATTTGCATTATTCCTTGTGTGCTATATTTGTCCGGAATTGGCTGTCTTCYCCATTTCGTAGCAACAGAGGTCAGAAACTTTTACTTTTTTGCTTTTTCACTAGCTCTCTGCAGTGAAAGAAGATTCTTGAAACTGAGTATATTGTTTCTTCTTAGTAATAATAATAAGCACATTCTTGTTTTGATGAACGGATTGGCTATAGCAGTTTTATATTGCAAAATCTTAATGTTGTTCTTTATCAGAAAAAGAGATACAACAGAACACTGCTTACCACTTGGTGCTGCTTTTGAACTAAAGTTTGAATTTCAAAGAACAGTGAACTTAAGTCATTCCTGGAATGACTGGAGAAATGAGTTTTATTATGTCAAAATCCAAGCTGCAGCTGCAATCCTTTTATTAATCATAATTAAACTTTCATGGAGTTACTCATGAATGTGCTACCTAGGCAAGGCAAATCAGTTCCCTTCAGCTATATTGGTCTGACTGAGCAATAAAGCCCTTGCTAAGAAGACAGGGTACATGGAGGACATTAGACTATAATATTCCTAGAACAGAAAATGAACGTGCCCTTGAAGAAYGGGCTTTCCTTCCTTATCTGGGTGGGCTGTGAAGTGACCCAGACAGAAATCCCTCAGTTAGTGCTGGTGCTCTTAATCGTGGAGGACCCCAGCRCCCTGCGGCAGGACTCGGCCGCCTGTCCTCCGCTCTTGTTTTGGAGAGGACTCTTGCTGTGAAACCTGGTGATAGCACATCTCCTGGGATTCCCGTGACTGAGTCTTCTGATTTGTCTGGGTTTTGCATCTGCCCTTTCTCTGGATGTGAAGGTGACAAGGAGAGATGGATACCCGCTGCCACTCGCTGCTGGGGTGTCTTGAATGCGAGGAGGAATTTCTTCMCTGTGAGAGTGATGGAGCACGGGAACAGGTTGCCCAGAGAGGTTGTGGAGTCTCCTTCTCTGGAGATACTCAAAACCTACCTGGATGCAACCCTGTCTAMCATGCTCTAGGTGACCCTGCTTGAGCAGGGAGGTTGGACTAGATGATCTCCAGAGGTCCCTTCCAACCTTACCCCTTCTGTGATACTGTGACTCTTCCGGAGCGCGCAGCCATCTGGGAAGCAGTGCGTTCTCTTCCCATGCCTGTGGCCTGCGTGAGCGTGGGGAAAGCCTGCGGCATCGGTGCTGACAGCGAAGCGCGGCGGGGGACACGAGGGTGGCTCCACGGCCGGGAGCAGGGCGCGGGGCTGGCAGCGCCTGCGCCCAACGCTCGCACCGCGGGAGCGGAAAGCGCCTGCCCCAGACTGCGGGAAAGGACCGGCCTGGGGGCAGAGCCGGCCGTGCTGCTGCCTCTTCCATCCCTGGGGCTCCCGGAGGAGAGCACGTGCCTTGATGCACGCTTGGGGACGGTCTGGGGCTTACGGCGTAGCTTGTTTCCGGCATGCTGCTTGCCTCCCTTACAGCTGAGTTCATCCTGCATCATTGCTGAAGGATGAAAACATCTGGAGAAGGGGCCACAGAAAGGAAATTTTTGTCAATTCAGAGGGAGAACTGTGAGTGTCTGCTGAATAGTATGTGTGTGTGAGAAGCAGCATTTAATTAAATAAACATAATGTAAATAGAAATATGCATTAGCTTAATGCGTGCCACAAAATGAGGGCACTTACAAAGAGCACTAAAGGGTGAAGCAGTGCATATGAGTGTTTAATTTTTCTATCCTGCATTCCAGCAGGAACTAATTAGCTGCCAAAGTCGTGCTGTTTCTCTTTATATGTACAGACATATTAGTAGGGTGCATGTGTGTTTACTGCAAACTGCAATTTTTTAAGGTGCTATAAATTTCATGCCTCTTCCAAATGTTTGAGCACYATTCTGACCTTTTAACCAACACACTAGAAGCAAACTGTATGAAATCTGTATGTATGGTGGTTGCCATTGAAAGCAAACATTTAGCCATAGTCATCACTGTTTGTATTGCATCAGTGTGAAAAATTACAAATAAGGGGAGAGATTGCTCCCAACAGGAACTGCTTTAAATCCAGAGAAGTAATGGTCTCTGACAGTGATGCTGTAGTGTCAAGCTGTGCTTACAAAAGTCGGGTTTTTTTYCTACCCCCTCTGAGCATTCTCCTTGTATGGCTTGTCCCACTGAGGAGCCCCTTCCGGATTTGGGATTTTTTTATTTGAGTTCTGTTAATGAGCATTTGAGCCATCACTAGTGCTGTCTTAACTGTTCAGTTGCTCTTTAGAGACTGCAGCAAATTGCCTTTTAGTTGTCATAGTCATTTCCTTCATTGTAGTGGGAATTGGGATTCTGGTGTAATAGACAGTAAAACTCGTGATTTCTTCATGAGGTTTTGAAATCTATTGATGACATCTCTATAGCTACAGCACTGCTCTGCTTGACTGTCTTTATCCCTTATCTCCTTGTTTGTTTTTTGTCACTGTTTTGGGATAAAAGGCAGTCATATGTACCTGTAACAGCCAAAGGTCATTAGCTGGAGGGAGTTTTCTCTCCAGAGCGGTACTCCAGACAAGGTATCCTGCCCTCCTCCAAGGGGCTGTCTGGAGGAAGACCTTCCTGGCAGGGGATGGTCAGAGAACGTCTGATGAGAACAGGCTGAGGAGTCCCTAGCCCAGCAGGCAGAAAGCTAAAAGATAGAGCTCACGTATCTGATCTGTTTTGGGGGGAGTAGCTTATTTTTGGCAATTTGAACTGAGAAGTTCTTTGTGGAAGGAGCCCCATAAGGTGGGGTGGGCATGGACAGCCTCTCTACCCTGTTGGTTCCACAGGGAAAGGTGAGCTAGACTAGAGTAGAAGGCATTGCATTCACAGTATTTTCTTTGCTAATGGCCTGTAATTCTTGTCCTTTATCCTTAGTGAAAGCAGAGTTTGCATAAACTCTGGCAAACTTCTGTAGATGTATGTTTGCCTATACTCCTCCCATATAGCCATGTTATAATCTATAAGGAATTGTTCTATAGAGAGTTTATTTTTTTTCTTTTTCTTCAAAGCTGCTGAAGCTTGAGGTAGGGCTGGAGGGCTGTGGGAGCCCATGGTGGGAGGGAGGGCTCCTGGYCTCTCAGGGGTGCTGCTACACTGAACATCTGAACCTCCCTGGGCACTCTGGAAGTGTCTCCAGAAGTCTCCAGGCCTTATGCTGTTTGGAGCACTTCCAGGTGCTCCAAATGCCTGCTTGCTGGATTGCTTGACAACGGCCTGGGGAATGGCCGTATTTATTCCACAGTGTTAGGAAAGGGAATTATCTTCTGGTCTCACGTGGTAAATGCTTACTGCTTGGGTTATCCTAAAGACCCGAGGCAAAGCAGTAATTCAACATTTTCTACCTGATCATATCAAAGCTTTTACCACCACCTGTGGCAGTTCAGGCATTTGTATCTTCAGTTTACTCTGTCCGGAAGGATCTTGCCATCTTTGCAGAATGTCAGAGAAAATGTGTGGCATGATTTGTAACACAGCCTACTTTTCAGAGATTCCAGCTTTGTGTSTCAACTATAAGACTATTTTTCTCTATTAGTTTATTATTCTATTACAACACTGATAATAAATGCTAGCCTGTAGCTTACAAAACTGCTTTATGCACTTTCTGTTAAAGTGTTGGGCGTTCAGTGCACCCAGAGGAGGTTGATAATGCAGCGTTCCCTACCTTGCGGTCCCGAGTAGCTGTATAAACATCCAAGGAAAAGGCAGGGTGCCACATACGCCAGTGTGACACTCCAACCAAGGGTTTGAACCAAGAGTCCACTTGAACTATTGCCCTATTTACTCTGCTGGTCTTTTCTAGTGAGAGTGTGTAAGCTCTCTGGAACAGGACTTKTCTCCATTTGATGACCTGTCTTTCCTCAATCGCCCTTGCTTGGATGCTAATATGTGTATAGAAATGTAGAAAAACAGCTTGATTTAAAACAAAGTGTGTAGGCAGTCAGTTCTCAAAATAGTCCTAGAATGTAATGCCATGGCAAAATTTAATTAATAAATGTGTTAATAGAACTGTCAGGAAAGACTGCTATATGTGGTACTAAAGATGCAGCGTATCTGCTTGCAAAGCTATTGAAACATGCAGAASGGTTTTTTTCCCCAAAATGTCAGATATCCAACTGTTGCAACTAGCTGCTATGTTAATATCAATATTAATCACAATAAGATGATAATGTGGATAGGGCTAGAAAAGCACAACAGCAGCATTTGTAATCTGTCATGTCTTAAGTAGGCTACACTAATATATTCTATAGCATCTCTGAAAACTTTAGTGTATTAATATATTTCAGAATAACAAATATTATAATAATTTTTCTTGTAAGCTTTCTTTTATGTAATTTGCATAGTTTCCTCATCAATTTTAGCACCTTACTAGATGCTTTGGCTGAGAATGTTGTAACATAAATAAAATAATTAAAGCCTACCTGAAGCAAAAAGAACAGAGACCCCAATTCTCCCATAGATGTCTCTAAGGAAATAAGAAAGAAAAAAATCTTGAGCTTATATTTGATGCCTAGAAATCTTGACTATTTCAATGAAATTTAAGTGTTCAGTCTATTTTCTTTCTAGCCAGAGGTCTTCCTGGAAGAGGAAATGAGAAATTAAGGCCCTGGACATGCCTAATGGGAAGGTGCCCAAACATCCAATTTGATTCCACAGGGGAGAAAGATGAATYGTAAGTAGTGGAAACACGGTTACCAGTTCAGGTGACAATGACTTAAACTTACTTGGTGTCTCTTTATCCAAAACAAATACACCTAGACATGACGTCACTTCTCACTAAACCGCAGCTACCTGTGGGAAGATGCAGCAATAAGCGGTGCCACACACAGGATTTTGGAGAGAGACCTGGACAGGCTGGAGAGCTGGGTGGAGAGGAACCTCATGAGGTTCAACAAGGGCAAGTGCAGAGTCCTGCACCTAGGGAGAAATAACCCTAGGCACCAGTACAAGCTGGGGGCTGACCTGCTGGARAGCAGCTCTGCAGAGAAGGACCTGGGAGTGCTGGTGGAYGACAAGTTTGCCCYGTGTGACAGGACAAGAGGCAATGGGCAGAAGTTGAAGCACAGGAAGTTCCGCCTGACCGTGAGGGGGAATTTCTTCCCTGTGAGAGTGACGGAGCACTGGACCAGGYTGCCCAGAGAGGTTGTGGAGTCTCCTGCTCTGGAGATATTCAAGGCCCGCCTGGACACAACCCTGTCTAACATGCTCTAGGTGACCCTGCTTGAGCAGGGAGGTTGGACTAGATGATCTCCAGAGGTCCCTTCCAACCTTACTGATTCTGTGATTCTATGATCTGCTGAAGCAAACCCACAGTTGTCTTGGAGACTGGCAAAGGAGGAGAGGTCGTACTGGGGTATCTCAGAGGCTCAACAGCGCAGGCTGAAGAGATGCTTTTGCAGGAAGGATGTGCAAACATGTTGTGAGCTGCATCCCGAACCCCTCCAGCAGCACTGCAACGCCGTGAGGTACGGTGGGATGGCTCCAGGCACGGCASTGCACGCTGGCCAGACTGTTTGCCATGCTTGATCCTGCTTAAGAAGAGCCGTTACCATCCTAGTGTGAGTCGTAGCAGAATTGGGAAGGACAAAAATAGGGGCAAACTGGTCGGTGTGCGTGCTGGCTAAGCCAGGATGGAGGTCCGCGTTCATCCAGACAGGGAGCTCCTGCCGCCCAGGCTGAGGGTGGCAGAGCGATTCCCTCTGTCTGTGCCAGGCTTGTGAGGTGGCCAGCAGCTTCGTTTTGCTATTGCTGCATTAAAATGTTGGCCTTGCATTTGTGTCTGACATCGAGGGACCCAGTAAGACCTGAATTCTGCACACGAGAGTGGTTTTTGCCTACCACAGTTTGGGGAAACGAGTTCTGGTATTTTTACGTATATGCTCAGCTGTTTAGAATAGGCAATGAAGAATAACAACACCAGGTTTAAAAACTATTGGGAAAATATGGAAAAGCAGCCTGCAGCTACCAGAATTTGAAGGCATGTATGATAGGAGTTATTATGTTTTTAATTACCAAAGTAATCATGACATTTACTTTGTGTATGGCAGTGTCTAGAAAATTTCTGAAGACGTCTTCTTCCATCTGAAAATGTTCATTATAAAAAAAAATTATTCATAAAGAAGATATGTCTCTTCCAAATCTTTTTTTTTTTTTTTTTTTAAGACCTTTCCAGAAAGACCTGTTAAAGCGAGAATAACATTTAGTGTGAAATCTTAGTTAATTTATGCTGGGGAAAAAAGGTTAAAATTAAAAGGTTTAAACTGAAGTGAAGCATTTTAAATGCTTTTAATGAGACATTTTGGTGAGTTACCCTCTTAGTCTACCCATCAGGAAAAGGTAGGCTCTCTYTTTTCTTGTAGTTGCTATACACTATACGTAACCCTTCACTTGTCCATTGCAAAAGTCGTTGTAGAGCTTTGGTTATGAAGAGGGAAGYGTGAGGTCCTTGGGTGAGGCGCGGCCGCCGCGGGGGCCGGTGCGCGGGGCTCCCTCGGCCGGGGTGCGCGGGAACGGGAGCCCCGGCTGCGGTGCGCACGGACGTGCGCTCGCACGCGCGAAATCGGAGCATCCTGCCGGYGAGGGAGGGCACTCGCTCGCCTCTCCTTCTGCGAAGGTGAAGCGATGAGTCCACCAAAGACCTTTATGAAGTTCTGCGTGTCCTGTAGTATTTCTTGAACTGGAGAGTGACCGCTGGGTGCTCCAGGGCTTCATTGCTGAACTTCCTTACAGGAATTCCCTCCGATAGCTTTATTTTTAGCTTTTGAAGTGTTCCTCTGATAGGAGGACATGAGGTCATTACACAAAAAGTCCTTCGGAATTGATTTTCTGCTAATACCTTCTCATGAATATTGTAGTATAAGCAAATTATGCTTTTGCAATATCACTTTTTYCCCCCTAAAATGAAAGGAGTGATATCTGATTGGGAACACTTAATAGGCATGAAATTAGATGTTAGACATATAAAAAAGACAGGACATCTATATAGACAGCTGTGGGAGGGGAAAAAGATCAGCTTTTTTGCCAAGTTGGAGTACATTCAAGCAAGTCCAGTATTATCCATATGCTTTACTTAAACCAATGCTTGGAAGACTAAGGGCATTCCTAACTATACCTTGTTTTCCTTGGCTATTTTATTRGCTAAATCTCTACTAACTTTTGGATGAAATCCTGATTTGCTGAAGTTAATGGAAATTTGAATGTCTTTAGTTGTATGGCTTGCCCTTTTCTTTTATAGGTTTGCTTTTTTAAACATTTTTCTGAATTATTTATTTTGTGCAAGCTGGTATTCCTAAGCAGATATTTCTGTACTCTGGGGACTTGAAATAGAAGAAAAACTTAAAAGAAATGTAAGATTTGAGGAAACTTGCTGCTTTATTGTTCTCATAACTCCCCCCCCCCCCCTTTAAGTCCCAGTTCTTCTTTTCTTTTTGCACCACTAAGTCTGTTTAAATAAGATACATGTGTTGAGTGAAGTGAGAAGAGCTTGTGGACTGTAACAAAAATGTTCAGAGTGCTACAACACAGCTTACTCAAAAATGAGAGATAATCCAGCTGTTCCCCTATAGTCAATAATACAGATATTATCCAGTTTGCAGATAATGGGAGAAGCCTAAGTTATTTTTAAGGAAATGATGCAACTCAGTTTTCTTGCACTTTCACGCTATTGTGGGCAAAATATCCACACAACAGGATGAATGTACATAATCTGTGAAGAATATTGTCATTATGCAAATGAAATTGCTCTTCAGAAATAATTGAAACTATCATCTGGGTGTTTAACTTTCACTATTAGCCCAGAAGGTGATAAAAGGCTAATAAGGCTGTGATAAAAGTGCTGTTACTAAGCAAAGTATTTTGAGTCCTAGGCACGTCACCCAGAAAGGAGGCTGCTCATACTCGGCTACCCATGCTTGCCCAGACTTTGCTTTTCAAGGTCCAGCGCATCATGCTCCGTTGGAGCAAGAATGTCCTCTTCTGAAACAAGCTTTCCTGTGTTGCTGCAAGCATCTGCTTGCTAGATGGGTCCCAAGGGATAAGTCTCTGGCTYGGGTTTAAGCTTTCCTGGACAGGCTGAAGTTGGACGGCTTTGGCAGGGGGTAGCATCAGAGCTACCCACGCAAGTTGGACATTACATGCAGAGGCAGTCAAGGTTCAAGGTGCAGTGCTTTACACTGCGTTCTACTACAGTTGTGTTTGCATGTGTAGGACTTGAGACACAAGGTGTGGTTTGACTCACCTAAGCCAATCCAAGAATTAGTTTCCTTCACAAAAAGCGTTCCTACTGCAGCCTGTCTCTCCAGGCAGAAAGTGTTTTCTCGGGCCAGCCCTGGCACAAGTCTGACCAAGCAGTGAGTCGAAGCTGCCTCTGCAGAGGTACCTTTTTGGTGGTTTGGCCTCGTGAATGAGCTTGCCACTCTGCTGAGCAAGCGCCAGCACTGGTGCACGGAAAGCTGCAGAAGCATCTGTGGCTGGAGGGAGGAATGTGCAGGCTGTTTGCTTAACCTGGACTTAGCTCACGAGTGTTTGTCCTCATTCAACTCCTTTTATTGTTTTATTGTAGCAGTGCCTACTACATTTCTACCAAGTGATTAAGACTAGCACAGGCTTCAGAGTGATGAAAACCATTATAAAAGACAGAAATCTTTACAACAGTGTTCATGTCCAGGTACCAAACTTAATCTGATGACTTCCTGTAGCATTTTCTCTCCTCTTACTGACCAGCAGTACATCTAGCAATACCACTATGCCCTCTAACTGGGTTAGCTATATGTTGCTTATGGGTAAGACAGGGAAAAATGCTTAGAAATGGCAGGAGAGTACAAAGAAGCAAGTCAATTTTGCTTGAATAAGCTGAAGTTGTTATCAATATGGAAATTGTTTTAGAGTTGATAGCACAACAAACCTTAAGTCCTGATGAATATAATTACGATGAACTGTCACAGGTTAACTATTAATACTCTGCTGCTTAGCAAGATTTTTTTTTTACTGCTATGTAGTAAAAAAAATATTGAATACATAGAGATTCCTTTTATTTCCATCAAACAAATGTTCATTTTCCCAGTTAGTTGTGCAGCACTAATGTAAACAGCTTCACTGCTGTGCATTTTCTTGGTTTATTGGTTAAACTCAGTAATCAGTACCTTTTGTTTTCAACCAGTCTTCCACGGCTGTTAACCACTCAGGTTAATTCCCTGTAGGGCTTACTCCATGTGTGCTAAATCTGCATGTAAGGGTTTATTTTTAATTTTTGTTCGTTACCAACATTTTGCCTGAAACCTTGGTGGTAATCTCAGCTGTATACCATTAGGTGATCAACTGCGGGGCCAAGCCCTGGAGATTTTAGAGGCTCTAAAGAGGGGTATGGGGTTGCTGTCCTGCTGTGGCAAGCTCACGGGAGAAGCTGTGGCTGGATTTACTTGCTGTAGATGTTTTGGAAACAGTTGCCCTTCGGAGGCTTAGCTGGAAGAGGAGGCACCTTGGATATATGGAGGTTGGAGAAGAGTATAAGAGTTTTGGAAAACTGTAAGATTATTTTTGGTTCTACTTCTTCTAAATGATAATTAATCGGAAGGCATAATAGCTATTGAGGGCTTTCTGTGCTCATCACTGCCTGTAGCTTAGCTTTTCTTTTCCCCTGCTGCATTTGCAGTTTCACTTGGGGAACGACTGGTGACTGTAGGCTCTGGGAGCTGAGCTTGTCTGAAGGAGCATTCCCACCCTCTGCGTGGATGCTGTTCACTGGAGTTACCAGTGCAGGACTATCCATCTTGTTCTTGTTTTTATTATTACTTACTGCTCAGTCCTTGTTGCTAGCTACCTGTAACTCTGTTTAAAACACAAGCCCTTAGAGGTCAGTATCTCCCAGATATCAGCTGTACAAAGTGCTTTAACCATTGCATAAGYAGCTGGAGAAATGGAGGAGATCTGCTGGGGAAGCTGCCTCCTACTGGGGTGTATGACTCATTGATTTGTCTGGGGTTTCATCTTCTTGTGCGGTGAGTCATGATGAAATGTGAGTGACGTAGTGTGTCTACTTTCATTTTCTTTGTAATTCTGTGAGCAAAAGCATCAGGAGGCAGATATGTGTTGTGGTTCCCATTTTACTTGGTCAGACACTTATGGCTTTAAGATAACATTTAGCTTGTTGRGGGGAATTGTTTTGTGTTCATCTTCAGAAGATTTCTTTAAATTGGGAGGGGAGTGTCAATGTTTCCTTATACATATTCAATCTTTTTTAATATCACATGCACTTCAARTAATAAGCAAGAATAAGGGAATCACTATGTCAGCAAATTGAGGTGAGTGCATTGCTTATTAAAACTGAATTAGATAGATGCTGGCCTCCACTTATTGGGACAAAAAATGAGGGGAGGTGTAGTGAGACTGATGTTATTAACTGCATCAGTAAGTTGGGCTTCTTTTGTAAACTGTGTTCTCTTGGTAAGATTAAAAATTGGTATGGAGATGAGAGTTGAAAGTTGAGCACTTTAAAGAAATTCCATAGTGCACTTCTGAGTCCAAATCTGTTAGCAAAAATGTACAGCCCTTCCTTTTCTCTCCCTTTACTCTTCTTCCTTTCTACCTTTCTCTTCACCTCTCCCACCTTTTCCCCTCTCTCCCCCTCGAGAAGCACCTTCCACTGTGTGGAAGAGAATAAATTCTGGGTGAGGGGGTGATAGCACACAACTGCCTGTGCCTCTGAGGACGGTAACTTTCTGATGAGTTTTTTTCTGAAAAGGCAGGGCACACATGCATTTGTAATGTGCCCTTGGCGAAGTGGTAGCAGATTGTTTGGGTTATGTAGTACTCAGGATGTTCTTCCAGAACAAAATAGGCTTTGTATGGTAGATGTGGCTTTGTTATAGGGAAATTAGTACAGAATGACCGAAGACCTTATGCAGCCTTGGCAAGAACCAGAGTTGCACAGCTACAGCTGAACAAAAGCTTAAATTCCATGCAACAGAAACAAGATATTTGGGAGAAAAGCTAATGCAGCCAAGCTATAGAAATAGATCACAGGCAGGCTGAAGCCTACACCAGCTAGTAAAGAAAGCTTTGGTCCTAATCCATAAGCACATTAAATATGAGATGGCAAGGTTTACTGAAACAAACACAAACCATTTGTTGACATTGGCAAATATTGTGTCCTTCAGGAATAGGGTGTTCTCCAGCTACAAATACATGGCTTCCAAATTGAATACAGAACTGGGAGAGAAGTGGTAGCTGCCGACTCTTCTAGAAGAATAGACAGACTTTAAAAAGAAAAACAAATGAGAAATGCCCCTTCCCCCCAGTCAGCCAGCCTTGGGTGAACTAAAAAGGGAAGAAATGCAGATTATGATTGCCAGAGGCCCTGCTGAGTTTAAAGCCCGAAGCTGTTGGCCAGATTCRAAGAAGGGAGAATGTGGCCTCTAAATGAAAAGGATTAAATGCATTCTCCATGAGATCTGAGTCACATCTTTACCTCCTAGTTTCCTAGTTGGATTTCCTTGTTCTGCCCCAGAGTGACAGAAAGTCATACTGGCCTCTCTCCAAGGTGGCTGTAAAGTTACAGCTTGAACATCTGCTCCAAACTGGAATGGTAGAGAAGAACAAGAATCCTAATGTCCAAAATACTGGAGATATCATCAAAACTATATTTTTCTCCACAAATGACTGTCCATGTAACTTGGTAAGTGGTGTCTAGTGTAAGAGGTCAGTGAAGTGATGTGTGACTGCCCAGCAGATGTGACCCTGCCCTGGCGGGTGTCCCGAATGGGTGGTCATGCACYGCTCAGCTTCCCAGCACCTGTGGGAGCTGTGGCACCTTGGAGTCTGCCATCACACAACRATTCTGCTTGTAGTTTGGGCAGGAAATGTCACTGGTCCTATTCTCTGATACTGTTTTTTTGTTTGTTTTTTAAATAAACAAAGTCAGTGCAGCACTCATGTCTTACCTGGAACAGACCATGATAGTTTTCTCAGCTTCAGTGGAGCACCAACAATTTACCCTTAAAGACCATCTTTCCAAGCTACATGTTGTTTTGTGGATTGTTGTAGCATATATGGAGCTAGATTTACCGCAGGGACTAGGCAATGTACTATTCAAAAAAATGTTAGAATGATGATGTATACCAAATAACCTGCTCTGACTTAGAACAACGAAGTATGGAACCAATTTCAAAAAGTTGATTGAGAAAGACATTAGACAGCTCTTCCTTGCCAACGCACTGAGCATAGCTGCTTGGCTGAGCAGCGTAGCCTTCGAGCGCTGAGCTGCCAGGGGCTCTCAGCGGGAGGAATAGGGGATTTGCTTTTCTTCCCACATGCCTTTCTAGTTCCTTTCCGTTGTACTCATGGCAGTTGTTAGGGACTGCTGTTGCAGTGTCTCAGACCTGCTTTCTCCTTGCTTAGCTCTTATTTTGTCTTTCTTGTTCCCCCCCCCCCCCCGCCCCCATTTCTAGCATTCTAGAAATGCCATCTCTGTTCTTGCTGTTGGGTAGAAGCCCATCCAAGCCTGTTCATCTCTGCCCATTCCTCAGCAGTTAATGAAAAATGTTCCTGTGAACATCTGCTCCACCTTCCCCTCTATCAGTAGGCTTCTTTCCTCTGCACAGGTTTTTGATCTGTGTGCTAATCTTCAGGCATTGCCTACTTCACCTGAAACTTTACCTCTCTGCCCAGCCCTGTGTCTCCTCCTGTTGTCAAGATGCAAGCCAAAGCTCACAACTTGTATCGCTCCTGTTGTGTCATTTCTGCATGTACAAGCTAGGAAAGAAATGATGATCTAGCTATCAGACTTCCATCCTTGCTTCTTGTAAATCCTTGAGTCTCACTGTGTAAGGAGTGCTAATGTATGTTAAATAAGCATTTGCTCTTTAAAGAGACTGACTCTTCTTCCTCTTCCATTGCAACCCAGCTTTTTGAGTTTTAGCTATACAGTTTTAGCTGCTTTCAGCAAAGCTATTGCCTTCCATGTTCTGTAACAGGCCAGAAGAAAGGAAGCCTACCTGAGAAACGTTAYGGCTGTGTCATGGCAAACTGTCAAGAGAGCTGGCCAGTACTGTGTTTTAAATTAATGAAAAATACAGCAGTACATTTTGTACATGTAGTGTCTGCAGATGACTCAATATTTCAGCTAAACATATTTACCTGAATATTCATAGTCACTTAGGAGGTGGYTGGATCTCCTGAGCTCAGCTAGTCATTTAAATTGTTAACTATATCGCTGTTCTCCAGCCCGCAGTACTGTTTCTTGTAAGCTATTTACTATGTATTCTTTAACTTAAAAAGTAGGGGGAGAGGAATTAAATCATTTAGGACTAAGATATTCCCAGATGTACCTGGGTACCTAACTCCGCTGTTTGGGCTCCAGCTGTGTGTGAAGCGTGCGTGGACGGGCAGAGCTGACCCGCTGGCAGGGCTCCCGCGGGACCTGCTCCGAGCGTGCTCCTGGGAACGCAGCGACGCCGGAGCGAGCCGCGGCCGCGGGAACGGGCTGGCYGCGGCCGCTGTCCCGCGCTCCGAGGTGGCCTCCGTGGTGGTTTAGGTGACGCGGAGCCCCTCCGCCGGCGCGGGCCCCTCGAAGGGGAGGTGCTGAACGAGGAGACGTTTGGGAAGTGGAGCGGCTCTGCAGCGGGCTGCGTGCTGGCTGCGGGGCTAGTGGAAACCAAGCCCTCTAATCAGGAGAGGGTCCCCACCAGGAGAGGAAAAAGTCCTCCCTGGAGGGAGGAGGAGGAGGTCAGCTAAAGGTGGTATTTGTAGCAATGTTGACCAAAAATATTTTCAGTTGTAATACCAGTATTTGTATGGCTTTCTGGGACATAATGTTTGGATTGTAAAAATCCATTCATATTATTTAAGCAGTGTCTAGAAAGTAAGGGGAGAAGCTAGATTCCTTTGATGCTGGCAAATGCCTCTGATCGAGAGCTGGCTGTCAGAGATGCTCCTCTCTCAACCAAGGCAATAAATCCTGTTTTATGCCCCGACTGCCCTGCTGCGGTCACAGGTGAGTGGAAGCTGGAGAGGGGCCTGGTGAGTCCCTGGTAGGGCAATTACAGCTGCATCTTGTACTGCTTGACAGCAGCAGCAAGCCATAAAGCACCAAGGTTAAGACAAAGCTGGTTAGCATGTCTTCCCCTCCAGGAGGCTTTTATCAGGGAACAGATGGTGCTAAGATGCTGTTGAGTCTCAATGTCACCTTAGGTGATCGGCAGCGAAGTTCTGAGGTTGCTCTGGAAGCCGTGGTTGGCAGCTTGGCTGTTGCGCGGGGGGCGTTCCCGCTGAGAAGGTCCCTTGAGTAAGAAAGCCAGGAGTCGTCCTGGGGATTTTATGTTAACAAACCTAATTCCAAGGTCTGGTTGGAGTGGATATGTATTTTAAAGAGAACTGAAGTTCCTCAGAAAGCAGGAGGAAATGTAAAGCTAGAAATTAAGGGGGAGAGGGGAATCCTCAGCTGAATTTACTACCTCTCAGATAGCAAACGAATCGGTTTGCTAGAAAAAAGGCCGTGTCTGAACAGGTGTTGTAGTTCTGAAAGCAGCTGCCTGTGCGTCGGGCTGCARGGTGCTGGGGATCCCCAGCTCCGCACGCAGCAGYGAAGAGGCTGGATCCCGGCAGCCGGTGGCCACTGGCCGCAGCAAGGTGCGAGCGTGTGCATGTGCACGYGCGACCTCCCCGCGCTTTGCGGCCRCGGGGCCGGGCGGCTCTGCCCCCGTAAGGAGCTGCTGATGCCAGGACTGCTACTGATGCACTCAAAAGGCCTTAAATAGGAGCAGTGAGATATGCATCAGCATCACCAGTCACAGCGCTGTTCRTATTCCAGTTTTGTTTGCCTAAAACTGCAAGCCTGCTACCCGTTGCTGAGAGCTGTTGGGGCCTTGACATCTCTCCTGCAAGGATCTTGCACAAAAGCGGGGAGTAATTTAGCAGAGCTGATCAGTATAAAAAGCTGACCTGATGTTCTGACATTTGAATGACTTCAATGTCACATGCACTGACTGTAAAGCAGTTTTCCATAAATTCCTGTTGATTGCACATCTTGCCTACAGTTAATCAATTTTATGAAAACAGCTAATTAGGAGGTACTGCATTTGCTTCATGAYTGTTGAGATAGGTTGGTAACTATTCACTGTCCGAATCTGCAAGTAGAGCAGTTCCTATGAGCATAGGAGGATCAGACATTAGATGATTGTTTTAAATGAAAAACAAATTGATTGAGGGTTTTATATCTTGACTCACTTTATTGCTTGACATTCAGTCATTTTCCTCAGCTGTGTGATGCTGAAGTGTGCTGTTTTACAC
Source organism: Rhea americana (assembly GCF_003343005.1). Lineage (NCBI taxonomy): Eukaryota > Metazoa > Chordata > Aves > Rheiformes > Rheidae > Rhea > Rhea americana. Next base: position 1,276,903 of record NW_028186501.1, read on the forward strand.
CTGTGTAGAGAACTGATTTCTCCTGACTTGCAGCTTGTCCTGGAGAACAGGGCAATCAAAGACAGGCAAACAGGGCTGCAAGCCAAGGGCTTCAGGTAAGGACAAAAAAAAGAATAGCGGTCTGGAAAGTGGTCTGCATTCAGACACACACGGAACAGAAGAGTGTCCCACTTCAGCCCGTGTGCTTGCTCTGTTCTTCTTGGTGAAGTGCATTTGACCCAGAATGTCATCTGTGTCTGCAAAGCCTTTGTCTTGCCTGCGGTCAGTGCCAGATAAAGCTGTGGGACACATTAATGAAGAACGCTGGCTTGGTAATGGAAAAATGTRGTCAGTAACTGAAATCCTCAATCGGAAAACTAATAGCATGATCATAATGAATAGTGGGAACACTTAATATGTGCAGTAGAGCTGGATGAGATGCTGCCCAGGAAGGATACTGTAAGAAATATTTACTACCCAATGATTAAATGTAGGAAGACTTTAAGGCATTTGCATRTGGGGGAAATAGAAGGTTGCTAAATGTTGCCACCATTTGGATGCTTTCCTGAAACTGCCTTGTTACAGTAGGCACTTCAGAAGTGCATTTGAAGACAGTCTCTATTTCAGAAACTTTCAATCAGTGTCTGCAGTCATGCAAAACTTACGCCAGCAGTACAACATATGATTAGTTCCACAGATGTGGTTACATTCAAAAGATTCACCTAGGAGTATAAGCTAAAGTTTTTTTTTGTTTTGTTTTGTTTTTTTTTTCTTGTGAAATCTTCATGAAAAGACTTCCACTTTACAAAGTGCAAACAGTGGAAAGAGTTGTGCAGCATCTTGGCTTGGTGCTCAGGGTCTCCAAGTATTCATCTGAGTAATCAATGTGCATGACTAAGCAGCAAAACCATCATTAATGCTAAGGTTTCTGTTGTCACCATTGTTTGCTACTATTTCAAATGTTCAAATGTATATGGTACAGCTAAAAACCTGTAACAAAAGAAATCTATAGGCAAACGGAAGTTTGCTTTTCCTTCCATTCGCAGCATGGCTTATTTACTGGAGGTGCTGTGTAGGGGGTGAGGGAGAGAAAAGGGGAATCGTTTCGTCTCCAGGATATTCATTTGCATTAATCATTCATGTACTCTTTATCAAATTCTCCTTCCTGTCTAGACCATCCTACAAAGAATTTTTTTTCTTAGCTCTTGGCTCAGGAACAGGTGCTTTTAAATATCTGGTGAGACTTTCCTAGAATTTTAAAAACAAACCTGAGGAGCTGTCAAAATAATAAGAAAAATGCCAGCATTTAAAACCATGGTGGTTCACATCTTGCAAAGGAGTTGATTTCTATTGGTGCTGCTAACTGCTCTTGTCCCAGCTGGGCTTTAGTCCCTCCCACACAAAAACATTAAAGGAGGTAACATAATGTCCCTCCTGGTATCTCCCTTCTGTTAAAGGCTGTGAAAATCTGTATAGCTTATATAATGAAGGATTCCTTGATTCTGTGACTTTTCAATCCTTGCCTTTCTGATAGCTTGACCCCAGTAATTGCTGAGGAAGGCTGTGTGAAGTCAGTCACAGAATGGTTGGGGTTGGCAGGAACCTCTGGAGATTGTCTAGTCCAACCCATCTGCTCAAGCAGGGTCACCTAAAGCATTTGGACAGGATCACGTCCAGGTGGGTTTTGAATATCTCCAGAGAAGGAGACTCCACAACCCCTCTGGGCAKCCTGCTCCGGTGCTCTGATGCCATGCTGCTTCGCGGCACCGCTGAGCCGGGTTGAGGTCCTGCAGGCCGCGTGCCTCCCCAGCGGCACCGTCCTGGCAGCGCTGCCCGTGACCCCCCGCAGCCAGACGCAGCTGAGACGCGGCTGGGCTAGTGCTGCAYGCCGCCTCTTCCGTGGCGAAATCTGAGGCAGTACATCCATTTTGAAGAGTATTTCCTATCTCATGTTAGTGAGAGTGATGTTAAGTATTTGTTCGTTCCCCATGATTAATCTTGRGCAGGTATTGTAATAGTATGTGTAGAATACCATATATACGATGCAGCTGTACCAAGGGGAAGACAGAGACGACTAAATGGCAGTGGTAATAAAATAAAGACAAAACAGAGGGAGGATACGGTTTAAATTGTATTGTATCTCTACCAAACATGACGAGAAGCTGYGTGAGGCATTGAGATCCAGCTTGTAAAACATTAGACTGTATTGTAAGAGACTTTATTTTCCATTCCTGCACTCAATCGCCCTGTGACCCTAGGCAATGCACTTCAAATCTCTGCTCTCTTCCCCCCCCCCCGCTTGACTAGTCTCTTATAAACACTTTCTTTCTTTCAGTATATGCTCAGCCATGACTTCACATGTGGCATTTTATCCTTATTGAGCTCTACCAGTATTTCTAGAATTAAAGTCTAAACTTTAACTTTCCGTGTAATAATTGCTCCCATTTAACTTCAGCTGGGCAGTCTGTACAGTTGAAGACATGGTTAAACTAGCCARCGTATATCTGTGGATGATGTAGGACTAACTTTAAGTTTTGCAAACTAGATGATCATCTCTGTGTAGGTTAATATTTATACAGAGGCACAGATTTCACAGCACATTATATAAAAGCATGGGGAGCCTCTGTTAGGAATTCATGTAGCTAATGTATGGTGATGTTTTGGGTCCCTATCTTGGCTTATCAACTTGTCCTGATGTTCTTGACAGTCTCTTCTCTGCTGACCTTTCCTAAACCAGATGGACTGAATTCAGTTTGCCTCTTGGACTGTACACAGCAGGGTAGACTTCTTCAGCTGTGGAAGGCAAAATAATCTTTGATCCAGAATGCAAGGCACTGTGGTTGTCTAGTGTAATGTAAAGTGAGTGATTGCACTTTAATCCTCTTTGGTTCTACCCTATTCTATCTTAATTTAAACTGTTCTTCTTGAGTCACTCTAAGCTTTGAGACACTTGAAGCTTCTTAGGCCTTTAAGAGATGTTGTCAAACATAACTGCTGAAGATGACTATGTCACTACAAATGGTTGGTGGTTGTCTTCCAACAGCCATAGTTCATAGGGTTGTGTGTACACACATGCTGCTGGGGTAGTGATGAGTACAGGTATGTTCAACAGGTGGAAGAGGCTTCCTTCAAATCACTCAGCACCAATGTGAAATAACCATCTCAAAGAAAAGCTAAAGAAACTTCCATGTGTAAATTTATTGGCGTAACTTGCATTTTTAGTCACTAATGGCTGATTATTCTGATAATAAATAATAAACTTTACAGTCAAGTAAAGTTTTTCTTTAAGGCAGGCAAATGTTGCACTGATTTCACAGGTAGGTAAGCTAGGACTGAAGAGCAAAAGCAGCACATCATCAGATTATGTTTAAGAGCTATGATTTGCTGAAAGTGAATACTTCCGGATCCATGTGTGTTCAGCAAAGGATAGACCTTAATCAAGAGGACTTGATTTTCTTCAGCTTCCTTGTGCCATTTGTAACTTAGCTCTGGACAATGGGAGTTTCAAACTGTCTAATTGTCCCCTTGGTTTCACCATTGGTTCAATTCTGCAAACTGCACGTACAAGCATTTATTCTTCTTCAGACTTTATGATTTTTAAAAAAGAGTAAATTCCTAAACAAGTAACTGGAAAACTAATTGTGCAATGGTGGAAAGTATGGTATGGAGGAGCCCAGACAATTTCTCTGCCTTCTGAAAGCATTACTTGTGTAGGCAGCCACTATAAATGGCTGTTCTGAAGATGCGAGTTCCAGCTGATTGCCAAAAAAAGTCTCACCCCAGAAGGGAAGAGGCAAGCTATTTGTTTGCCTGTACAGAGTACCACTGCCGCTCACTCTTCAAAATAAGAGGGAAAATTTCAAGGGCCCAAGTAGCAATTGGATTTAAAATGCTTATGTAAAACCTAACTGCGTGTTCTGCCTTAGAGCCTCTACCCCAGGCTGCCAGTAACGTGATGTTGAAGGCCATGTGCAGGAGAGCTGACAGCAGAGGACGGGAGCCCTGTTTGCAGCAGAGGCTGGGTCTGGCYGCGAGGATTGGTCTGCAGCTTTGCCTGAGGTGCTTCAGACCCTTTGCTTTCAGGGAGTGAGCAACTCCTGAATTAAGGCGTGCGTTAATTAGTTCCTTTATTTTGCCATATTGAAGTTCTCAGCTGAAATGGAGGAAGAATTAATACTGCTGTTATAGGCTATTATGACCTAAAGAGATGATACTGAATCTATATTATTACCATAACCATTAAGTGTAATAAGAACTAATTTATAGTTAGTGACAGAATATAAAAGAATTATGAGGCTTTAACTGAAGATTTAATACTTACAGTAAAGTATGTTTGCACTAATGTGCGCCCTCCAATGAGGATTTTATAGTCCGTTACAGTTTGACCGAGTGATAGAAGGTGGGTTGGAGGCTGCATTTAACTTGGACATCAAAACAGAGGTAGGAGTAGAACTGCAGTTCTCAAAAGAATCGGGTTTAGTTCTGTYGTGTGCATGTGATAAATACCCAATAAATTACAGACTGTAACTTAGTCTAATGAAACCTTGCTGTAGAGCCTGCCTGGTGCAAARGCCATCTGATGGTGAAGGAAAGGAAGGAGGCTCTGAGCTGATCGGTTTGCACAAATGCTGAGTGCAGAACTGCAGCTGGCCGCACCGTTGAGGGAAATGCCTCGTGCTGTGTTTTGGGGAAATGGCAGAAGTGTAACCATGTAACTTACCTGCATTAGCCTTCCAGCCAGAATTTTCTCTACTTTTGTGTTCTCACTTAAAATTGATTAAGCAATGCAATTCAGTCAAGGAATGACTTTTTGCYTCTTAAGAGCACAGCCTTTATGCTAAGAGCTGTTTAGCCCTCATATCTCTTCTGCTCTTACAGCAATAGGCACAGATTTTAATCACAGCTAGTTAGTCTTCTGTCTTTTTTTTTTTTTTTAAGGGGTTACAAACAGGTTGTTAACACTGGATTTTTTTTTCTATTATCATAAAAATAAGCCATATATGTAACATCCCAGAGGAAAGAAAACTAAGAGAATGAGTGTTTGTAGAAGGGCAGGATATTCCAGCTAGAATCATAAATGGAGYAACATTTTAGGAAATAATATTCAAGAAAGTCACCAGCTCTTTAAAAGGTGTGAGGCACGGAGCTCTCTTGTTAAAGCTTAGAAAATAAGATTACTTTAGCCATACCACAGGAAAGCCAGATTAACCYCCCTGGACTCGAGAGCAGATTTATTTACCTGCCAGTGGTATTTTTTTATTCTGTGCCTTGGAAAACCTGACATAAGCTGGGGTGTAAGCCTGAGCTAYGCCCATCGTGACATACTTGGGCAGACTCAAGGGTATGTTGCTACGCTACAAATAYGCCATCAACTTTGCTCAGTGAGAAAACTCAGAGGTGTTAATGTAGCTGAAACTGATAATTTCAAARTTTTAAGTTTGAAACAGGCTTTAAAAAGCTTCAGCCACAGGAGTCATTTGCTTCTTCCTATTTAAGGGAGATAAATCTCGGACGCTGAGCAGGCGCTCTGTGTTCTGCAGGCGGCTCGCTGCGTTCGGCCGTCGGCGGCGCGGTTTGGGAGCGCGGGGAGCACGGCCGCGCTCGCCCGCCCCAGGCCAGGCGTGAAGGTCGAGGCTCGAGGCTCGCTCGCGGAGCCCGTGGGGCGGCCGCCGCGGAGCCCCCGGCCCGCGCCGCGCTCCCCGCCGGCTCGCCAGGAGAGGGCACGCGGAGACCTTCGCAGGAAGAAAGCTCTTCGCCGCGCTGTCGCTGTCGCAGGAGAAGCTCGGACCCAGCTCCTGCCTGGTGTCTTCAGCCCCCGGATCGGGGCGCGTGCGGTGAAAAGCCGCGCTAACGGGGCGCCGGCTGCGCTGCAGGGCTGTGCGCGCTCCTCCAAACCCGGCCGGCTTTCAGAGCCGCCCTTCTCCTGCGGTRTTTCGGGGTCCTACAACGCGTGCCTTTTCAGTGTACCTACGCCAYGACTTCAACTTATCAAATGACCTTAAAACGTGTCTCTGTTGCTTGCTAATGAACTTGCAGAGACACAGGAAATTAATGTGTATAACCTTTCGGCTGCACTTAAAATACATATTTACTTAGTGCAACAGCTTCCCGGTCCTCCCGCCTCCGACGCGCGGGAGGCTTCCTCCGCGGCGGCGGAGCGGCGGCTGGCGGCTCGCCCCTGCGTGCTGGGGGATGCTCGCGGCCGCGTGCCCTCCCCCTCCGAGGGCTCCTCTCAGCTCCTGACCCCAACTCCAGCAGCTCAGGCTCCTGCTCGCCCCGCCGACCTCGTCCAGCCGTATCCAACCGGCTGTACGGGCTCAGTYGCAATGGCATTAGACCGGCCCTTGGGACCCCCCCGTCCCCGTGCCACCCAGGCAGGTCCAGGGCCTTCGTCCCATCTGTGGAACAACCTAACGTTTCACTGACTCTTACGGGTTTCTCGTAGCTCTTTGCCTCTACGCTATGCTAGGCAGAGAACAAGGACTAGAGAAAATCAGCCTGCGAACTTTTATATAAAAATTACTGAATTGCCATCAGCACATATCGCTGTTAATCATGCTATCTCCAGCTCTAGTAGACTTGGAAACCAGTGGGTAGCATGGAGGTGAGGTCTTCCCTGATGCTCTCTGAGCCAGGGAGTCCTGTAAGACATGATTTTTCTAGGTCCTGCCCTTTCCCCTAGTAGCAACTTCAGCTGAAGCAAAAAAGCTGTAAAAATAATCTATAGGAAATGAAATGCCTGACCTTGCCTGTTAGRTACACTGTCAAACCTCTGAACACAGAAATATTCTTTGTGTAGTTGCTGAGTTCCCAGAAGAAAAGAATCCAKCAATAAAAGTTGGTAGCATTTATTCATGTGATAAAGATAGCATCATTTTTTTTTAAAAAAAAAAAGTAAACAACCTCAGTATTTAGCAAAAAACTACCTGTTCTCTCTTGTGTCTTTCTGCCTGTCTTGTAGGCTGCATTTGTACAGGGTTTTGAAGGGCAAAGATCATTTAGGGTCTTTGATGGAATTTTGGGCAGAAGTTGGGGATCAAACCTAGCTTTGGAGCATGCTGCCTCTTAATGCTGAGGAAAATGCCGGATTCCTGCCCCTCTGCAGCAAAGCTTAGCTGTTTATCTTGCCTTCCCCAAACTGGCAGCAAGCTGGTCTTGGTTGTTGACCCATTCTCCAAGGGAACCTTGTCCACTCTGCCCCGGGGAGGTGGCATAACACCCCAGGAGCAGTCCTCCTTGGGCAGAGGGACCTTTTTTGTCCTTGCAGGAGAGGCAAAGCGTGGCTGAGTGTTGGCCTTTGCTGCACACAAGATCTTGCTGCAGATGTGGGGACCAGGCTCCCCTTTCAATTATACTGGTTTAGTCCTAGCATGTGCTTGTTGACATCTGATTTATACCATTTTTAGCAGGATGAGAATTGGCTCTGATACTCTACTGATCTGATGAAAGGTCGCAGTCATATTTACTTTTTTCCTACTTGTAAAGTGGGCAGTGGAAATCACAGTCTCATGGTGCATCCACGAATTTATTTATCAATGACTTTGGTGCATATGTGTGCTATTCAGCCGTTAAACCACAGTGACTGGTATCTTAGTGACTGTTGTTGCTGTGGTTATTTGCAAACATGTCACAGCAGCATCGTTTGCTCAGTGTCTAGGTTTCGTATGCATTTTTCTTTAAAATACATCTTCAAAAGTACTGCTGCTGGTATGTCAAAGAATGAATGTACCTTCACTGCTGTTTGGTTTTGTCTTGTTTTTTCCGTCTAAGTCTGTCGCTTATTGTGATGTGATCAACTTGTAAACAGTTTCTATTTGAAGCAGTCTTCTAAAAATTGAAGGTTAATAACCACCAGTACGTTTGTATATTATGTCAGAAGCTTGCRTGGCTAGTGAGACAAAATAAATACTATTCCTGAAGTAAAATGTGAGCATTAAGAAGTATAAATAGACAAATGTATTCCTTCCATGCATGCTGAGCATTTGTCATGAGCTCATGTGTTATAAACTGTGCTGATAATTCTGAAGAGGCTTCTGGATTTATTTCTGTATGTCAAAGAATATAGTCCTCTCCACAGTTCTATTCAGAATTTGCTTTAACATTTGGTAAGGTCTTTAATTCCAAATATCTAATTTCTTATTCAATATTCAGATTTCCAAATGAAATAAATGATCTATTTACATGCATCACTAGACCATCTGGTTCCATATGAGAATTCAACAAAGAATCTATTAATTGTCACCCATGTTTATTCATCATTCTCAATTCATAATTCTTATAACTAAATCAGAGGACCTTTTGCAAATAAACAAGCCAAACGATTATTTTGAAGCCTCAGCTTCCATACCTAAAAGAAAACAAAATTAATAGCTCATGTAAATATCCAAGAAAAGGAAAACATTCAATTACATAAATATATAAAACATTATCATTTTCAAAAACTACATAAATTTCTTTTGTCTTTCATGTAAAGACATGATTACACTCATCTGCAAAGCATGCAGAAGACAACAAAGAAAACAATGGATAGAAAAGAAACTTTAAAAATAACATATCTTCATGATAGTTTTAGATGGTTCTTTCTAAGCTATTCTTTACTGTTTCTAAAGTTATTTCCCAAGAGACGGCAGCAGTGATGTTCTGTCCATGTCATTAATATGTCATGCTCAGTACAATCTTACAAAAGGAGAATAAGACATTTTGGAGCGTAAGAGGAGAGCAGTGGGCTGCAATCCTGATAACGGTAAGGAAAGGGAGCGGGATTTAACCTGGTGGGTGTTTCTGGAAAGTTGCAGCGGGGAGATRAGCTGCTGCACAGAGTCGGGTATAAGCGGTTATCTCAGGCTTATAGGGACTTGTAATGTTTTGAATTCACAGGTAATAACTGAAATCAAAAATGTGGTAAGGCCATGAGGCAGATAGGCCAGCTTTCTTGGTAGAAAGGCGAGGTATCATCAAAAGACTTATCTAAAAATTAGAGATTCCTAAGTAAAAGTCTATAAGCACAATATGCTGAGGAAAATGCAATGAAATAAGTAAATAAGCTATTAAAGAACATGTCTGGCAGTGACAACTGCTACCTGGAGATGGAGCAGAAACAGCCGTGAGCCCAGGCGTCCTGACATGGACAGGAGGAACGTGGTGGGCCACTGCTGGTGTYGCCCCCAACGTGGTGGGACAGATTGGACCTAGCAGAACTGATGAGGAGGTGGGACAGAGCCAAGGTCACGTTAGACGACTGATACGTGAAGGGAAGAATAAAATAGATGGAATTACTTTTTGAATAAAATATAGCCAGCAAGAGTGGATAGACATAGAATATTACTTCTCTGATATTTCGGTGATTTTTTTTTTTTTTTTTTTGGATGGTTCATCGCTGGAGGAAGTCTGTAACTGTCTCTCCAGGGAGATGTTTTAGAGGAGCACAAGTTTCTGTTAAAAACTGTGGAAGATTTAAAAATATAGGGATCATGATCTTCTTGGGGAGACTTTGGGGTACATCTAAATAGCATCCGTGTGTCTCTAGAGCCACTGGAGCTATGCTTTTTCTCTCAGCCACTCCAAACGTTATTTCTGGAAGTGAAGGGTCCTCAGGCATATAGTACTCTCACTGTGAGTGACTTCAAGCTGGAAAATGTGATTCATTGGAGTTAAAATGTGATTTCCAGAATAATCATCTCTCACAGGTTATCTTTTGGAAAAAAAAAAGAAGACATTTCAACATGTCAGCAGGTGAAAAGGTTGGACACCTGCTGATACTTACGGCATAGTGTTTTATTACTTCATATTTCTTATTTTTACTTCACTGTCTGATATAGTCATTACCTTTTCAAGGGCGTGGGCTTAAAAGTACTGGGAGTCTTATATCCAGAGTATGCTGAAACTCCATAATGTAAGACATAAATGTACCTAATGCGGCTCTCATTTTCTCAGTACGTGAATGCAGAACCTTGGAAATGACACAGCTATGTTCATTATGCATGGATGGTTTGCCTCAAGTTCTTCTTCGAGGTTACAGTTGCGTTAAAGCTCAGTATCCTTAGTCCTGCAGCAAAGGGTACAAAATTGGTAATGATTTATAGGTGCTGCTCTCTGATTTACCAATGTAAATTAGCCCAGCTCAATAGTGACAGAGCTCGTTCCTATCTGATTGTCRTCTTTGAAGTGTCCTGCATGAGCGTACTGGGGCTGGAATTTTCAGAAGAGCTAAATCCCAGGAAATATTAGACTAGCCTAAGCCTTTAACATGATTGATGCATGTTTTTGGTTTCAAAACAGTGGTCAAAGAGACCTGGAAAGTAAACCACCCTTTCTGAAATCTCTCTTCAGACATTCATCTAGCTACTATTTCATCGCATCATTACCAGGAARAAAAACACTCTTTCTTCATCCAAAGTTGACAGTTTTTAACAGCTTTTTGTTGTGATACTTCAAAACTATGTGCAGTGCACRTAAACTTGCAGGATTTACTTTCCTTGTGGTTGTATCAAACAATATTGAAAGGACGGCCACCAGATTTACCCTACTGCACTGAGAGGAACAAAATACTTTGTATTCGATTATGACATTCTCTAAGATCCACGGTTTGAAGAGTCCCGTGGCTCTCCGCACACCAGCCTCTTACGTGCTGGTTAGGCCCCGCACGTCTCTTTCCAGGCACATAATCCAGAATCACAAACCACAAACAAGCTATCTGAATGGTTGTCAATAGCGGGAGAACTTTTGTTTCCTGCAGATATAAATGTGTCAGTTTATTGTTGTTATGCACTTTGTGACTGTATATCTCATGAATTTAGTCCATCAGTGCTTATTCTTCCCTGCTGTATGATTTTCTGGACATTAGTATGATAAAGGAGTGGATGGCCCTAAAATACAAAATAAGTTCTATATTCCAAATCTTTAGCCTTTCAAGATCAGTATCAATTGTACAAGAAAAAATTACGTCTTCAGTCCTAATTTAGACTGSTGTGACTTTATTAATCAGCAGATCTCTAAGGCTAAAGGGCAAGTTCAACTCATCTTCCCCGTACATATTTGTCCTCTCTTTTGCACCTCTCCCACTGGATGCTCCCTTATGTAGAGTTTTGTGAAACCGGGGCAGAGAGGGAATGGTGTGCCCTTCCATGCTTTACACGTTTGGTGAAAATATTCTTCCATTCTTTTTCTGCAAATCATTTAGAGGAGAGTTACGTAGAGTACTGTATTGAGGTGCCTGACGAGAGAAAGAGATAGAAACGCTTGCTTGRGAGTAGTGTTAGGGTTGGTTTGTTTGCTTATTTGTTTTCTCATGCCTAAAAGATGCTATTTCAGTGTTTCAGGCATTAAAGGGTTAGTGAAAACCTGGAGCAGGGTTTATAGACCCCACAGATTTATGCAGCTTCTGAAGACAAGCGTGCACATGCTTGTAATTATTATTCATCCATAAGTTTGTTGAAATCTAACTCGGTCTCCTGAGTGACAAGTATAAACTACCATGCAATTGTTTTTTCCTTTTTTAATGAACTCATAGTCTCATTTGTATGTTGAATGAGGAATCGATACAATCAGAGCACAAAAGTACATATTCTGTATAGATCAGGCTGTAAGATATTAGCAACTGAAATGTTACGGTATGTTTCGTCACCGTTTAGAGGTAATGGAAAATATTGATTTCAAATGCCATTGCTAAAATATGAGAGCGTATTTTAAAACTTATGCTGATTTGCTCTTGGAAGTTCACCTCCCCTATCAAGAACTGTGAGCATGCCTGAATAACTACTCTGATATTAATATTCTCTCTTCTAAGTCTGGTTAATGAAGAAGAAGCATCTGAAAACCATATGAAGATTTTTCTGACTGCCAGTAGTAAAGAAAAAGGTTGCATCACTGTGGTGGCAAGTACTGATTAAAAGATTAGTAACTAAAATTGGAGGCCAGCAAATTGGTAAAACAGAAAATCTCATTGTTTAGTGCATATTGATGGAATTTTTTTTACATCAGTTCCTCAACATATGGTTTGCATTGTTTAATGGTGATTTTATTTTTGAAGATTTTTCTAATGAAATATCTGCTTACATTATATCCTAACAAATAGAAAGTCTTTGAGTTAGCGTTTTCAGGATACAGATGTGTTTGTGGTATTTCTCTTGTCATCACGTATGCAGAAATATATCCTAATGGATTTTGTAGGTGTCTATTTTCTTTCCTAAGAGTTAGCAATAGAAGTGCTAACAGCTTTAGTAGTAACTGTTCTACATATTTCATGTTAAAAAATTTTCAAAGCTATCTTTATGCTGTGTGTAGAGCTGACTGGAAAAACTGATGCACAGCTCTGTCAAAGTGCAGATCAGTTGAAATTAAAATGCTTCATGTAATGCCATTGTTGCTGAAAACTTAATTTGTAGGAAGGTGAAGGCACTAAGGAGATGCTAAATTCAGGTAGTGTCAAACATCCCATTTCAATATTTTTTGAGTGAAGTGTTTCAGTACTTCCTTTCAAAGTGTCTTTTCATTTCAAAGGGACTTTTTAACTCAGTTATCTCCCCCACTCCCATAAGCAAGTGCTGGTTTAAATCAAAGTCCACTGTGGTAAAGTTCAGGCTTGCGCTTCTCTAAAATAGACCTCTCTGTCATACCTTGAGAAAATAAGCAGTCTTCTGGTTCTAAAGTTCTTATTTCTTGATTGTTTATGAGCCAGGGTGAAAGAAAGTATTCTGCCTTGCTTGGTTT
>NW_028186501.1:1289734-1314905 GCF_003343005.1 Rhea americana
CCCAAGAAAATGCAACTTTCCTTTATTTCCATGTTTTTCAGTCCCAGCCCTGATTAAAGACAGACTCCTTGGAAAAACAAGAAGCGAATTATATATTTTTTTTCTGAATCTTAAATGAGGCTTCTAGTGTACTTCACAGATCTAGGGGATGGAGATTACTTGGAGACTGAGATGAGCAGTCCAAATATTTGGACATTTTTTCTGATTTAAGGATGTATGCTTGATATATAACCAGAAAGCATTTGTGAGAGTTGGAGGCATAAATGGRAGAAATTCCTACCAGCAAGCTATTCTTTTCCAGCTACTGTCTGTGCTCATGGCTTCTCCCTGGTCCTTGTAGATGATGCTTTCTTTCACTGGTAGCCATGTACAACCTGGACTTTCTCCTAATTTTATTCGGGGCCTATAACAGGTCTTACTGAAGACTGCAGKTTATCACGCCGCAGTATGATTTTCGCTATTGAGAATGGTGAACCTTGCACGAACGTGTCCAAGGAAACTGCGACGGAGCCTGCCCTGGCGGGCAGGGAGCAGCAGCCCGTGCGGAGCCGCCGCAGCCCCGCGCTCGTGGTGCCGGCCGGGCGCCGCGCGCGTCCCGCCGCCCCGGCGGCAAACCGCTGGCTTCGGGAGCACRGCCAGCACCGCCAGGGCTTCCGACCGCCGGCGGTGGATGCAGTGTACACTGCTGCATCTGTGACTTCGGTTTAATCTAAAGTTAACAGTTCCCTTTGCAGGAATAAATTGAACTGGCCTTGTTACAGAATTCGAACGTGCATCAGAGGAGAGATGCRAGCATCCGTTTGGTCTGTGCAAATGTTGTCACTGCTGGATAAAATTTACCGTGGCAACCTTAAAACCGCACTTCTRTAAGCTGAAGCCCTTGAAACAAGAGATTGAATATAAAATATCTGCTAATAAAGTTGTGGTAAGTGTTATAGTTTAATAGAAAGCCTATAGGAAAGGAAGAAAAATGGTTCACAAATAATATTAGTCTAACACTTAAAATAACTGAAGTACTGAGGCTTAGAGCAATGCAATGAATGTAACACAATAACGTGCTGCACAGGTGGGAGAGGAGCTGTAGATCTGAAAGAAAGGGCAGTGGTGCTGTGCAAGGATGTTTTTTTCAAAACAAGTTGAGAAAACCTCATAAACACAAACCTGGAATTTTATAGATGTTAAATAAAGATGCTCCTTAACACCTCCTGCCTCGTCGATACTGAGTAGTATTCAGTCTGGCATGCTCAAACATAGCCTCCTACCTGGAGTTTTGTCCTTTTGGGTTTGACACCTTCCTTTCCTGGTCCTGACCTGATGGCTTGGATCCAGCCTCCAAGGTGAGCTGCCGGCTCACACGTCTGCTCCCGGCAGGCRCTGCCTGCTGCTGCCGGGTCCTGGAAAGCACGCCGGGGAAAGGGGGCTTTTCGCAGTTGAGGGTGGTATATCAGCCTGTAGCTAATTTCTGGGCTAGCCTTTAGACTGGCCAGTGTAGTCACCTTCACCTCTGATGGTGAAGTGTGTGTTGCAGCTGCAACGTGAAAATCGGAATAGCTGCGCTGCAGACCCACTCAGAGTTCTGTGCTCTGCCTGGTGAATTTTGCTAAATTGACTCCTTCCCAGGCACTGAACAGACTGGCATGAAAGAGCAAGTGTAAATTTGCTGCACTTGGTGTTGCATTCCCAGCTCTAAGGATCTCTGGAGCACACTGGTAAGCTACAGACAGAGCAGGACTCTTCTTATTATTATTCGCGCTCTCTCTCTCTCTCTCTCTCTCTCTCTCTCTTTTTTCCATGCTATATACCATTTCAAGAACTAAAGCTTGTCATCTAATCTTGCTCCTCTCTGGTTTCTCCATGGGCATCCTTGCTGGGGGTGTTCATTCCTGGAAAGTGGGTTCAGCTGGAGTGCAAATTAGAGTGCTAACCAACTGTTCACAGGCTTTTCACTCATGCAAAAGGAACYAGGACTGATCTCATCTTGGAGGAAAAGCACTGAACCATAGCTCACATGGTTATGCAGGCACAGAGCAGTCCCCGCTTTTTTGATATACATCAAAAATGTTTAACTGCTGAGTATTTTTCTCTTTTTATGTCTATTCAGAGACAGATGGAAAATGGGTTGCGGTCTAACTACTGAATAGTTTAGGTTCCTGTATTATTATCTACTGCATTCAGGTTGACTCATTCCAGGATTATGTAGGCATTTTATTCACTGCATTACTATTAGAAAGTTCTTTCTGCATAAGCTGGGGATATAAAACTGAAAATATTCTGATTGTAAACACCTAAGATAATATGAAGTGTGTTGCAAAAGTAGGTCCTGTCTGTGCAACACTAATTCCACAACTACAAAAGCCTTTGTCAGTGTTAAACTTGTTCTTGCTACCCTATAAGGTTTTTTGGTGATTTCAGGAATTAAGAGTCTTGTCATAGAGCAAATTGCCTTCTCTTAGAAGGTTCTAAGACTCATAGAAAGTCTGCCTTCTCTTTGTATTTAATACTTTTTCTAGWTAAAAATCCCCAGTCTTTCACTGCATTGCTGATTGGTATTTCAGGTATTTTCTCCCAAACTATGGCAATCCACGAATTTCAGAGACATGTGGGTTATTATAAAAGGTGCATTGAAATGTGCCATAAAGCAGAGAAAGGAGCCAGAATTCGTATTGTTTCATTGAAGAAATGAAACAGAAGAGACCTCAGTAGACTGTTTTTCTTTCTTTTCTTTTCTTCCTTTTCTTCCTTTTTTTCCCCTCCATAATATCTCTTCTACCCTGATCCCCATGGTGAATTTCTGAGATGTGAATGCTAATTGAGCTTTTCATCATGAAATGGCCACATCTTCTTTTTAGAGAATCAGGCCGAAAGGAGTGCTTTTCTCTTAAAAGAGTAAGTTTGTCCCAAAGAGAGAGGTTCTCTCTGAGAATTTCTACTCTCCAGTTTATAAGCCCAGGATGTATTTTTTCTCTCTGCTAACACCTGGCAATGTGAGCAGCTTTGAAACACAAATATTTATGGACGAGGCAGCGTTCGGATTACCTAATGAAGAGTCTGAACGGCTGCATTGCTTATCTTCAAGAGAACAAATGTTAAGAGCATGGGCATATTCTTAAGATAGTATCTTACAGCCTTGATCCCACACTGCACACTTGATTTAAGAAGTAGCCCAAAGAAAGATGAGATTCATTTTACAGCTTCCATCAAAGATCCCTGATTTGGCAGCATTCCTCAGTTTCCTGGCAGCATGCCCAAGTCTAGGGGGGAAAAAAAGGTTACAGATATATATACTTAGATAYTATTCTAATAATAATTATTTTATAAATGCCACAAATTAGGTTAGGCTCCAGTTCTGCCAGGTGCATGCGGAAGCCCTCAGGAAGTAACGCACCTTGAGGCACGACCGAGCTTTGCGTTGTCGGGAAGAGCGGCCGGGCGAAGTGAGAAGCCTGGGCTGCTTAGCAGGTCGGCTGCGGTGCCGGGAGCGGGAATGATTCCTGGCCCCATATCCTGTCAAAATCCAGCCAAAAAGCACCTACGCTTTCAGAAGTGATTTATATTTGTTCCGTGGGTAAACACAGAACTCTTTCCCAAGTTCTGCCAGCCCAGCACCTTTCAGGCACATTTAGATTAACTTTTAGAAAAATAATAAAAATAATGACCCGGCTAATTAATGCCCTAGGAATTCTATAGAAGTCCTTATGACACCTACATTAATACCAAATGAGTTCATTATGATTAATGTTATTAAAATAAATGTCAGGGGAATGAATAATAGCTTGGTCATTATTTTAAAGTGTTGCCACTGGATCTATAAAAGCTAATGATTCAATTCTAAGGAAGTAATTCTGCATGTTCATGTCTAAAACCTGTGGAGAATTCGAACTTTTCTGAGAAAAATAGCCATGAAAAGAACACAGAATGCCGACAGACACATCTGTCCCTGAAAAACGGGCAGAATGTATCCCTGCTCAGAAAGGTCGGGATCTTGTGTTGCCAGAATGTGGGATGAGAATCTCTTTGGCTTGGAGAATCTCTTTGTGCTTGAAGATGATTTCAGATTTGTTCATGATGATTTATATTAGCTTTTGATCAGGCCAGAATTTTTTTGTTGCTGTTCCTTTTTAAAAGAAGATTTGAGCTTCTGTTTGTGAATTCAGAATGAGGTGATTTAAAAGATCCATACTTCTTCATATTTGTCTTTTTGTATTGCATTGCTTTTAGGATAATTTTGTACAAAATTATCTTAAAAGTGAAAAGGACCAGACTAAAAGCATTCCCATTCAAGCAGAGCACGTATACCAGCAATGTATTCTTGCTAGTTTTCACCAGTGTTTCATAGAACTTCGGAAGGATCTTTTGGCTACTTCAGTGTGATTCCTAGTATGAAGTAGGCCACAGAATTTTACTCAGTTATTCTAGATAATTTGTTTGATGAAACCCTGATCTAGGTGGACTTAGCAGCAGCCAGGAAGGCTCCTTGGTGGCTGCAGGCATTGCTTTTTTGGCTGTCCCTGGTGTAGCTGGGACACAGCCACAACTCAAGCCCTGAGCAGTGTATGTTCTCATCATGCCATGCACATGTGAAAATCAGTGCTGGAAGCCAAACTTCTCAAATGGAAGAGAGGAAATACCTTCTCTCCAACCTCTCACCCTTTACAAATGACCCAAAGGCCTGACTTGGCCTTCACGGTTTCCAGGATCACACTATGCTCTGGAACATTTCTCCACTGTGTTGTAGCTCTGAGGTGTCTTGAAACCGTCTGTTCCTGGCTGAATATTCAAAAGCCTCCCTTTTCTGACAGCTTCCTACAGGGAAGAGGCTGCACAAAAGAGAGCAGTTGCTTGCCAAGAGAATGGAAGAGTTAAATGACCTGGCTGTATTTATGGAGTCATGTCATACTGCTCTCGAAGGAGTCTCTTGCTTCAAGTCATGCCTGTCACACAAAGTCTGTCCACATGGCACTTGACTCTGGTGCTAAAAGTAACTTCGATTTTTGTATAGCGTTGCTCAACTTGTGTAGGTCCAGTCGATGCAGTTTCTGCTGAGAACTGTCAGTGGTGGGGGGAATCTCCATAGTTGTTGTGCTTCGTTAGCTTTTCTAATTGTTTTAAGCAATTACTTCTGAGTACTCTTTCACTACGCTTATATGACATAAATGCATATATGCATGGCTACAGTTTAAACTGCGCTCTCGGAGATTACAAGTGTCATGTGCTGGAGGTGGCAACGTGATCATGAACCAACCTGTGCTCTGCTGCAGCAGGAGAACATGAAGATGAGAAACCAGTGCAGTTGTCATGAGATTGTGGGGCAAAAGATGAGTAAGTGCAGGGTCTTTTAAGAGAAGAAACGTGTTTGCAAAGAAATTAGTATTTTGTATCTTAAAGGCTACTGTTTGAATTACGATTTTATAGCGCATATAAATCTGGTATACAAAAGCAGAGAAGAGATTGCATTATAGTTACCCGAAGCGGTGAAAACAGCTGCTAGTGTTATGCAGCCTCCAAGATCCATTCGTGTGTTTTGGAAGAAGGGGTGCTGACTGGCTAGCACTAACATGTCAGACTGACAGTTGGGGTGAATTCAAGACGGTTATTCAAATATGTGGACCAGTTTAGCTTGCCATAAGCAGTGTGCGAGGCGTATAGATGAAGTGCAGACTAAGGGGTGTCGACCTTGAGCCTGTTTTGTCCAGGCCACGTAGACGTCTCTCACTCTGTTCTAGCCTCCCTGCTACGTGGTGACCAGCCCGTTGGCTTCCGCTGTTTTTTTTTCCTGACTCTTTGGAGGTTTAAAATCATCTTGTGAGGATTTATCAGGGTAATAGCAGAGCTGTAGGTTCCCAATTACCTCTGCTCGTGTGTGACATAGCCCTCGCTCTTCCAAAGCCTGTCTGAGATTGGATTTTGTTCTTCCTAGCTCTTCTCATTGCTTTGTGAGATTACTCAATATTTATAATAAAATATTAATGTTTGCAAATTGCTTTAAAGATTAGGATCTGATTTTCATTTAAGACTTTTCACATTATTAGGGAACCTTGAAGCAGTGAAAATGAAGCCCTTTAGGAGAATGGCACACAACAGGACAGTGTAATTGAGATTCAGGCTGCATACTTATATAGAGCTAGGTAAATATTAACTACTATTATTATTATCCATTAATTCATATAGTATTTTTATGGCACTTAATAAATTGCCTATATGATTAGAATTTAAGTTTGGCTATTCATAAGCATCAGTTCACCTACCTGGAAAAAACTTCATCTAGTCTTAGTGTAAAAACATGCTCTGTTCATTCAAAATGTTGGTATTATGCAGAATGCAGAAAATGGAATTTTGCTCAGTTATAAGAGTTAATATGAAATTGATAATGACAAATAGTCTGCTTTTTGCTTCCATATTACATATTAGAATAGCTATCTTTTCATTATTTAGAGCTTATGTTAATTTTTTTCTAACAGTGTTACAAAAAGATGTTTAAAAAGAGCTAAGAACGAAAATATTTAGTTACATTATTGAAATTTTGAAAACATTTATTTTCAATGCAATACTTTTTACCTATGCAAATCTTCTTGGCAATTTATGAAGCCTTAGGAGACATTCTTTAGAAGCTTGATTAAAGTCTCAGCTGGAATAAAATATTTAACAAAAAGATGTATCCATACTCTTCAATTATTTCTTAATGAATCATCTGCTGTGAACTTACTAGGAGGCATCTTGTTTCATTCAAGGTCTGCTTGTAATTTTTCCCCTCTGACTTAGTATATGTAAATTCATTTTTGGTTTTATAACTCAATCATAAAAAAAAAAAAGAGTAAGAACTTTCCTGCCATTGATAGTATTTTGTTTGGAGGAAGAAACTAAAGGAAACAGTTTATTGGTCACGTTATCTGGGAGGGACCATCGCAGAGAGTACGGGCAGGGGACTCTACCAGTATCTTGGCTCTGTTGCCCCAAAAGACATTTCCTCCTTTTCTCTGCTGTTTTTCCCTTTTGGTATAAGGGAAGTGCTGACTTCTGAAGTGCAGGTGCTAGTTTTGGCTCTGTCCACCAGATTTGTGTCCATGCTGATAAAGGCAGCAGACAGATGGAGTTTCAGATTATCAGAATTAGATTGATATGGGCAGGTGCAGAATAACACTTAGGCTGGAAATAGCTGTTTCCTAGCAGCCTGGATGGGTTATAGGCATAATGATTTTTGTCCCAGGCCACGGGTAGGCTGGTATGCACGTGCAGAGATATTCATGGTCAGCTTTCAGTTCTAGGATACGAAGAGTCGGGCAATTCCCGAACTGCTCGGATCTGCAGGGGAGAAAGCAGTGGACAGCATTTGCATCGTTCCCCTCGGATGGGCCAGAGCATCTCTTGGCGCCCGTCCCACGGATGCCGGGCACGGGCATGAATGGGCACTATTCATCTGCTCCTTGGCCACTACGCTCATGCTGGAGCTGAAATAGTTTCTCTTTTGTGCTTTCTAATGATGCTGCTGTGAGGACTGACAACAATATTTCTCTTCCAGTGGGATTCAGAGTGGAAAATATGAGTAGGATGGAGGGACGGCAGCAAGAGCGTACCGCTCTTGACACACTGCTCCTCACCCTGGTAGACCCTGTCACCAGTAATGAGGTAAAGCTGTGGCCTTGCTAAAAACAGTGAGAATTTTAATGCAGAACAAAACAATAGTGCTAACATTTCACTGGGAGCCCGAGCTGCACGGGAAGGGCTTCCCCGGGACTTGGACCTGTGTGCCGTGCTGGAGGAGCTGGGAGCGCTGCTGGCGGCCCGGGGCAGCGCGGCTGTGCGCCTGCCCASCCGCCGCCTCCCTCTGCCGGGAGCTGCAGTGCTGCTGGCGAAGACATCAAAATAACAAACTTCCCCYGCAATCTGGCCGCTCCTGGACTTCTGACGAGCCCACGTCTGTCCCGAGTGCGCACGTGACAGGACTGCTTCCACCTCTGCTTGCGGAGCCCAGGCTGGACCCTGTCCCCAGGGTGCCCGCAGCAGCTGGCCTTGCCTTTCCCGCAGGCTCCCGTTCCGGGTGGCTGGGAGGAGCTGCGGGATAGCTTGTCCTCTCTCCTCTYGGACACCCCCTTTTCTGGGCAGTCTGTATTTTTCTCGTTTCCCTGGCTTGTTTCCCAAACAGCGGTTTCTGCTTGTATTTCATCCTGCTGGTCTGTGCCATGTGCCAGGGCAGAATGGGCTCCTGGCACAGAGCTGGTCTATGGAAATGGGTAGCAGAGGGGAGCAGGACTCCTCCACTTCCGAGCAGAGGTGATACTGTCTTTAAAATGTATAATAAAAAAGACACAGAACCTGAGGAAAGTGATCAATACTTGATTTCAAGCATTGATAAAATAATGCCGTAAAGTTTACGAGGAATATCTTACTGCGGAGTTAAAACTACTAGTGGTGGAGAAAATGTAATAAGCGTTCAAATTTATGTAATTTATATAATTATTTTTAAAGCAATGCATTTGCCCTGTCACAAAACTATTTTAACTGTGGTGACGTAAGGTCTAGCTAATGAAATGACATTGGGAGACGAAGTACAAATCTGCAGAGTATGCATTTTATTGCTGCTGATGTAATTATGCTGCGGCAACGTAGCAATACACWTTAACCCCGACAAAGCTGCTGTTTTGTAGACAGCTAGCTAAATGAGCGTGCAGTGGAATACATGCATGGTCTGGAAAGCATGACAGTCTGTTGATGTGGCTGAGTTAATCAGGTCAGTAAGGATGAAAGCTGACTGCAAATAAATGCAGGAGGTCCTCCTAATAGCAAGTGACTAGGTGATAAAAGGGCAGATGAAATTYAGCGTAAATAAATGTAAAGCACATAAAAAGGGGAAAGAAATCCAGTCTGACTTGTACAAACACACTGATGGGCTCCAAGCTGACTAGTTCTGTTGAGGATAAGATCTCATGGATACAGTATACAGTTTTACAAAAATGCTCAGATGAGCTCACAAAACATGTAGAGAATTAGGGATAGGAAAACTAGTAAAGGAAGAGAACAGCATAGAAAACATCATTATGCCATTGATGTGTCTTTAGTGCTCCTGTATTMAATAAGAAACTCTGGAAGTCAAAAAGGTATGGAGGAGGTTATGGATGACAATAAAGAGTATGTTTTTTTAAAAAGGACATCTGAGTAGGTTAAGGCTCTTGAGCCTTGAAGATAGGTGATTGACAGGGATATGAGAGCGCCCTATAAAGTCATGAATGCCACGGAGAGGACAAGTGTTTGCTGTTGCTCCCAGTTGAAGAAGCAGAGGTAAAAATGTAAAACTAGCAGCTTTCGGATTCAGGTGAAGCAGAGAGTGTTTCTCAGCACATGCTGCACGACTGTAGAACTTCTCACCGAAAGTGGTGTTGGTGCTGAAAGTTGGCATGGATTCAAAGGAGATCTGAGTAACCCAGTGTAGGAAAGATCCAACGGCTGTTAAAGACAGGGCTGCAGCTTCTGCCTCGAAGTCCCTGATCCTCCACTTGCTTGCAGCCGGGAGGCTGCGTGGGGGGAAGCAGATGTGACATGCATTCCTGCAACAAAACGGTGGTGACAGCCTTGCGCTTGGGCCAGGTCCCGCTGCCACCAAAGTCAGTGTTCGTCTTTCYGTGGCCTTCCTCTGGCATTGGCTGCAGCCTCAAATCTGCGTGCCTGTGGCTTTTATCCTGAGGCACAGAGCTGAACGTGCTTCTAAAAACAAAACATGCTGAATGCTTTGTTGGGTTAGGGCCTAAAACCTTCCAATTTCTGAGTAGGTGTTTAATTTATTTTCCTCTTAATTTCTTCAGCTTTTAGAGGCATGAATCATTCAGATGCAATCACGAAAAGGGCTTGCTCCTAGGTTTTGTTTCTGTGCATATTTGCAGCGGTTACCTAAAGCAAGTAGGATGTTGTTACTGTTGTGTAAAGGGGCAAGATGCTGCTAATGGAAACTGAGAAAACTGATTAATTTCTGGTTTACACATGAAAAAAGAGAAGTCCCATTGATAGTCTGTGCACCAGTAGAATAAGAACAAGAAGTTCAAGAACATCAGGTTTGAGACTGAGTGATATGTTGTAATATGCATAGCAGTAGTGATGGTTGCCAAAATGCAGTTGCATTTCCTGTCCTCGTAACTTCTTTATYGTGCAGAAATTTTAAACATAATTAAGGGATATGTCAAATGCAGCAGAAACTGCATCTTTGAGTACTGCCCCCAGAAGCTCTTCTTTATTTCTCTTCCTCTTCTCAGYGTCTTCTCTAGCGCTTCACCAGGGAGGGCTGTGTCCACGTGTGCTGCGWTGGTACTTCGTGTCCACGTGGGTGTGCAACCTCCCCCCTTGATGGGACCTATTACTGGAAACGTGGCTTAACATTCATTTTCCCTTCTCCATATCTATGAAACTTCTTTATTTTATATCAAAGGTAAGYATTACTGATATGTTCCTACTGTAATGCAAAGGTTAGTAACGGAAATATTTCCTTCCTACATATTTCCTGCTTACACAGAGAGGTATGTTTTAAACAGCTACATCCTCCCTYGTGATTTCCAAAAAAACTGCCATGTAATGAGATGCCCAAATGACTTTTCGTCATTCCTCACTCTGATTTTTGTAGGCTAAATAAAGATCTSTGAACAGTATGAGGGAAAAAGGATAGGGAAAAAATATTCACCTTTCTAATATATTGACCAAACAAGAGGTTGATAATTTAATCTGCTGCCTAATAGCTTGGTAGTGTACAAAGACTAAAACTGTTTTCTCACACAAAAACTGTGGATTTCACTGCCACACGATATCAGGGAGGCTAAAGGAATAAGTTCATCATAGCTATTAACTACATTGGTTGGGATTCAAACCAAGGTAAAATATCTCATTTCACAAGTTTAGTATTGTAATGTCCCCAGTGGGAAGATTTGAAACTCAAATATTAGTAGAAGGAGCAAAATAAATAAATAAATAAATAAATAAATTACAAAGTATAGACAAGTGCCAAATATACTCTTTACAAGATATTTTGAAGTAATCTGCGCTGATAAACTCCAGTGTTCCCGAAGTACATGCTGATCAGCACTGTGTTCGGGCAGTTTTGGTGCTCAGAAGTGAGGAGTGAGTACGCTACTGCGTGCTCCTGGAGGGCGAGATGTGGCTGGAAATCATACTTCAAAAACTAGTGGAACACATAACCTAAGTAATTGCCTTGGGGTTCTGAAATACGCTGCTCTGTGCGCGGTAGCGGACCCCGGCGCGGCGCTACCCGTGTGCGGCGACGGAGCTGATCCCGCGGTGAGGTCCGACGCGTCCTTCACTGTAGTGTGGTTTCCCCATAGCGCATTCTGACACAATTTGTGCCCAGAGGCGAATATTTCTGTAATTTATGCAATAAATAATAAATACTTCTGTCCTTGGAACCTGGAGAGGTCACACGAAGACTCTTAAATACCTCTGAGTAAAGCAATAAATATTTCTTTAAGATGGAGCTTTTTGATAGGACGCTGGCTCCCTTTATGTGCTGCTTCTGGAACGATTTTGTCATCTTATGCATAAGCTACCACTGTAATATTGCCATCTGTGCAAGTCTCCCAGCTAGAATGGATAAAATCATCTGCTGTGAATAACATGCAGTTCGTTCTTTGATCGTTATCGCTCGGTCGGTGTCTGGTAGTTGCAAGCGTTCACGAAGCAGCCTGTGAACGCGCGCCATCCTGCAGCAGGCTAGCACTGCTCTTTGCAGGCAGTGGTGTCTGTGCTTCGTGGCTGGTCACCTAAGCAACAGGTTTCACGGACAGCATTAATGTGGAAACAGCTCTTCTTACTCAAAATGGAACAGTGTCTGAGCTGGTCTTGAAAGAGCAGCGTCGAAAAGTGCAGTTCGTTTTGCAGAGAAAAGATACTGGCACGTAATTAAAACTCCACGAGTTGTGCCTGGAATTGAGCTCGGCCATCGAGTCCTTCGGTGAAATTGGTGAGAGTTTTGGATAAGCAAAGATATTCTAGACACAGGGTTTCTTCTCTGCCTTAAAACAGCATTTGAAATATGTCGCTGATTTTGTGCATTCAGTACTGCCTGTCTGCCCTTAAATGGATCTCTTTACAATTTCTGGTCACGCAAAGAGCTGCATCGTTTACAAGCAGGATTCACAAGAATGCAGTYCTTCTGCTAAGGAGCAGCTGGAGGACACTCTTAAATAAAACAGGAATCCTCCTCACAAGCTGTTTCATGTTATCATGAAGGTTTATAGATTGAGATAAATCTTTTCTGATCTATGTGACCTTTTTGGCAAGCAATGACAGGTTCCTGCCGAGCCTTTAGGCTATAGCCTGGACCCAGGTTCTTTTAGTATTTCTGAAACTCCCAAAGCATCCCTCCCTCCTTGTGAGCGTGACTAAGTACAAAGGGAATTAGATCACCTTTTCCCTTGTTCTCTGYGACTACAGTATACGGCACAAGAGGGTCTTCTCTGCACGATGAAGTTGCTCCTAAACTCACCTGATAATAAATCATTCAGATCCAGCTAACYCTGGAAAATCTTTGTGGCTGTGACATCATATTGTATAAATCCGAGGCTATGAATACAGAAGCGTTACGCCTCCTCCCTTCCTGAGGAGGAGGATGAAGAAGGAGTTGTTGAAAATGGTTACACGGTGTTGCAGCTTCCCGGCTTTCAGGTGCTGTTAACATGGAAATGGCATTTTCAGTGGCTCTGTGCAGCAACCTGGGCAAAAACTGCAAAAYCTGCCGCCAGCCAGCCGCTGCTATTAGACAGCTCGTGCTTGCCCCCACCGCTACAAGCCAAACCTCTTTCCAAATCGGAGGCGAATAGTGAAGGGCTATGCTGAGAATAACTGCAAAAAAGGGGTTTTGGTAGGCTGCTTTCCAGGCCAGATGTGTACTTCTCACTCCTCACTGTGTTGCATTTGTACTGTGCTTGCAGGAAACTGAAACTCATTTACTCTGTGTTCAGTCCTGTAACACACTTGCGGGACACGTGATTCTTATGTACTTAGAACCACCTCGCTTAGCAATGTTTTAGAAGATTTTCTTAAAATCTTTAAGAGGTTTTGTGGCTGTTTTCTATTTCAAGAACTGCCCCCCCAACTGGTGGTCTGGTTGGTACCTGACTCCATGTTTATATTATTGAATGTTTGAGATGCACAAAAGCATATTATATATATATATAAAAAAAGACTTAATTATGCAGGTTGTAGACCTGTCAGTATTGCTTAGCATACTCAGGGTTGTGTTTTGGAGTATCAGAAGAGCTTTTAGTAAGCTAAACTCTTGCAGAGTGTTCTATTACTGAAAGAAAATAAGAATCAAGAAATCATTACAACGATGGATTAAAAATGAGCAATGGGTTAGGGTTTAGTCTACCGAAGGCTGAAGATCAAGACTTAAGGCTGRATCTAGAACTAGGCCTAGATTTACGTTTTGGGATGGTTGCTGTGGAAGAGCTGGGAGCCAGAAATCAGTATGGACAGTCAAAGATTTGCAAAAAGCAGCAGTAAAAATGAAACTTTACTGAATTATGGGTGGTAGGAAATATCTACAGAATCAGGAAGCTTTGGAGATGAAACCAGGGCCAGCTGTGGGATAACGATAGCTGGACCGATGGCCAAAGATATGTTCAGATCAATGCAGAAAAAGCCTCTGTAAGTAGATGTCCTGGTATAGGAGAGTCAGAAATGGAAGATAAGCAATGCAGAGAATTAAAATGAAGCCATCCAACAGAATTAAACGGAGTGACAAAATGCCACTGCCTCAACACCGTGCACATTCTCTTAGACCRATTGAAAGAAATGGGTTCAATAGGCTATTGCAGACCCAGAAACTCAACRGAGGCTGCCACTGCCATCTGGTAGAAACCTGCAGAGGAGCTGCTAGGATGAGAAAGGGAAGGGAAGAGTGTTAAATAACTCTGAGTGTGTTTTGCACATGGATATGCAAAAAAAAAAATGGAGATGGAGAGTAGCATGGCTGTAAGGCAGGATGCTTAAAGAAACAGTTAAGTATCAAATGCTTATAAAACTAATACTTCTTGTGTCATTAGCCTTCTTGTGGTGGTGTTCAGTTTCCCTGGAACCGGGGAGCGAGCAGTTCCAGCGTTCTCCACTGCAGGCTTGTGTGCAAAATGAAGAGACCGGACTTTTGTTTGCACAGTGGTGGAGACGCGGCAGGTTTCTAGCACACTGCAATTTTTCAAACCTTCCTTCCTAAAAAGTTCRCGCTCCCAGATAAGCTAGTAAATATCCTCATTCTTGCTCTTCAGCAGATTATAATCAAGGATGGATTTCGAGTGCTCGGTGTTTGTGAATGTTTCTGCACAGCTCTTGCTTTAGCATTCCAGGGCTCTTAGTAAGGCATAATAACTAAGTTTAAATTTGGGGGGAAGCCTCGCGCGGTCGTGCAGCCAAGCGCAGCGGTCAGCAGCCGTTTTAAACGCGTGAACTCAGTCAACGCGGCGATTACGTTTTTGAAGAAACTGGCCCAGCGGGCTGCGGCCGAGCGCTGCTTCGCGGTACCTCGTATTACCCCGCTCCTCGGTTTTGAGCAATAACCCCGAGCCCAGCGGCTTCGCTCTGGGCAGGGCTCCGTGACAGACCGCACGAGGAGCAGTTTGGACAGCCCTGCGGCTGCCGTTGGGCCCGAACGTGGTCGGACTGCCCGGACAAGCGTGCCCTCCGGGGTGCCGCGTTCTGATTCACGCTTCACTGCGAGACAGGCCTCCTCGGCTGTGGTGCAGACGTGCCCCCGGAAGAGGGATCGGCCGCGGTAYGTCTTGCCTTAACGCCCCCCTCTTTAAAGGGGTGATTTGATTCATTCATTTCCGTTCCCCGTTGCAGATGTATTTTCAGCTTTGCCATTCGGGCGTTGGGTTTCCCGAGTAAAGGGTGAGGTGAAAACGCTGAGCCCCTCAGAAAGCGCCCGTGCTGGGCAAGGATCCGCAGCTGCGCAAATCCGAGGCCTTGCGTGGAAGACGAGAAGGGAAACCCGCCTGGTCCGCCTGCCCCCGCCTCGCGGGGGGCTTCCCGCGGGCCGCGGCGGCGCTAGGCCGCGGCGGCGCTAGGCCGCGGCGCTGGGCGATGCCCCGGCCGCGGTACCGGGCCGCGGGCCGGCGGCCTTCGCGCGGGCGCAGCGCAGGGCTCGGCTGCGAGGGCTGCGCCGTCCGCGGGGTAACCCCTCCGTGCGCCGTGGAAACGCTTTAATTTCCCTGTAACTGTGGCAACGCGTTCTAATAGCTAGAGCAGAGGGCCCTGAACCGAAAGACAAGGTTTTGCGCCGGGTCTTTGCCGCTGGCTCCCGGGCGCGCTGCTGTCAGCTCTCTGCCTGCCTCGTGCTTCATCTCTCCTCGTCTGTCGCTCACGGGGGGCTCCAGGGGCCTTTCCAGAGCGTTGCACCGCTCCGGGTTCGTTATAAACGCTGTCAGAGGCACGTGCAGGGGGCACTAGCGACTTCGTTTAAAAAATACAGCTGGGGAAGTCTCAGGGCCTCTGCACAAAATCGGAGAGGACTCTCGTCTCACTGGATTTTCGTATTTCTCCTTGCTTTGCTCTCACGTGACTGAAGTAGAATCAAACCAAGAAGCCAGGTCAAAGCTAGCTGCCGGACTTCTGACTTCTGCCTGATCTTTACAGAAACAATTTGTCCTCCAAGGCAACGCTTGACAGAGACTCCTAACCTTCGGTCGCAGCAGTGGGTTTCCATTGCCAGAGCAGGTCCCTCACGCCTCTGGCTTTCCCATAGCGCCGGGAGAGCCCCGGCGGGGCCCTCCGTGGGCGCTGCCCCGTGCAGCCCGAGGCTCGCGCTGCCTGGCCGAGCAGCAGCTGCCCGGGCCGAATCTCCCTTAGTCTCCTTGGCGAATGGAGCAGCTGGCTGGGCTGAAATTGTAACGCCAGCATGTTGCCTCCGCAGAAACGGACGTGGAAGTTAACTCTTCCCTTCCACCTCYTTCCAGACTCCGCTGAATGAACCTACTTTACTGAACTCCTTAAAATAGCACAACTGTGCGCAAATGTCAGCACAGGCAACTCTGCTTCACTGTGCAAGTGCTATATAAAGCCTTAATATGCATCCTGGGATGTGAGCCAATTCAATGGGAATGTTTCTGCTCACTGAAATGGGATCAACCCCTGGAAAAACTCAACAGCTTCTCTCCATAAAGTGAGGGATCTGTTTTTGAAATAGGGTAAGCGGGATGCATCACATAGACCCAAATAAACCAGAGATTTTTATTTCTGATTTTGCCATTGCTACATGCTCTTCAAAGCATATTTTAGTTTGGACAAAATTTGTTCTCTCTGGTTTTTCTAAAGACTTTCTGTGCTCTTCTGTTGACCATCCTGCTTTTGTTTATGGATTTAGTATCGTGTTGAATTTAATACATTATTGAATTGTTCGGAACATGTCTTAGTCTGAAGTGAACATGTAATAATAGAAGATCAGAGCCAAGAAAAACATAAAATTCTGTACTTCARGAGGCAGAAAACACTCACCTGGTTGTGTTTTAAGGAGAAGAAGAAATTCTCCAGACTTTCACAGCCCTGTCCAGCAGCAGTGTAATCCTAATTCTGGATCAGCTCAGCAGTACAATATATCATAGGTTTTGCTTTGTGAATTCATGCAATCTAGAATATAAAAGAAATTCTGTGAGATCACTATAAATCCAAATATAAATACTGCTGTTGAACAAGAAAAAGCAATTAACGTATGAAAAATCTGGAACTACTATAAAGAGTTTAAGTAATATTTTTTAAGAAACACTCCTGTATCACTGAAGGGTAAGAAGCTTTTTCGTTAACTTTGAAAACATAAAACTGAAAAATTGTTATGAGGAATGAAAGGCAGCACAACAGCAAAAATAGCTGCAGGTGTTTTTCATAAACAAGTGGTTGTTGAGCTCTTTATATCTTATTTGAAAGGTGTTTTAAAATATTTCTTGTTTAGTTCTACCTGTAAAACTGAATRTTGTCTTTTGGCATGTCTAAACAGTTGTTCCACTGGACTACCCATGTCCAGTTAACCAAAAACAGAAATGGAAAGTATTTTTCCTGCTTATTTGACAGCAGGTTTGCTCTCTATCAGTGAGGCATTTGAGATACTTCAGGTGCCTGACAAGTGGCATGAGTGCCCTCCAGGATGTGATGGAAGGCCTGGTTCTTTGCACCAGTTGTTTCTAGTGGAAGCATGTGTCTCTGCAGTGAATTTAGGACTGCTGAAAACAGTTTTGCTATCTTTAGTTACTTTTCATAGAGCCCCACAGAGTAGCTCCTGGATCCAAAAGGTCCATGGAGGACAGCTGCAAAGCCAGAGGTGTTCTGCACTATTCTGACAAACCCAATAGAAAATTATCTGCCTTTGATAAAATAGCGAACTCTATTAAATTTATATGACTTTTCAATAAACTTCTGTGGAAAACTATTAGTTAAGTGTATTAAATTTTATAAGACATTCTTACAAGAGCTGCTCCAAATGGCAGCCATCTGGAAGAGAAGGCTGCAGCTACAGTGGTGGTATTGTTTTGGGGAGCAGAGAGGATGCCAGCGTTGCATTGACTGCTACAGTGGATTTACAGTAAAAGTCAAGATCTCAGGCATATATGCAATAACACGGTTTTCAGCAAACACCTGGAACTACTGAAATCTTTTTTCCAATTTTGCAGACTGAGCACGAAATAACCCAGCTCTRTTTCTGCTTGCTCCCAGCCCCCCAAGCAGAGCGCCCCAGGCCCTGGAGCAGCCCCGGGTCCTCGGGTGGGCACGGCCGCTGGCGTCGCCTCCACGCTGCGTCCCACCCACCAGCCCAGCTTAGTTCGGTGTATCTTTTTCRGAGCATTTACAAGAAAGAATGTAAACCCCATGATAATAATAAGCGGAACGATACTGCTGAAGTAGTTAAAAGCCGCGGGAGCCGAGTCTAACGGCCGGGTGGCGGAGCGAGGAGGCGAAGCGTGCTCTG
This sequence comes from Rhea americana, assembly GCF_003343005.1. Taxonomy (NCBI): domain Eukaryota; kingdom Metazoa; phylum Chordata; class Aves; order Rheiformes; family Rheidae; genus Rhea; species Rhea americana. The sequence continues at coordinate 1,307,676 of NW_028186501.1, forward strand.
CTCCGTCAACAGCAGCGACGCTGCTCTGCCTGGAGAAATTAACTCCCAGAGTGTACTTGCCCTTTGTGTTTGATCTGAATCCCATGTATCTTTATCAGTTTTAATAAGTAGATTTATATTGGGCACCAAATGTTAGAATTACCTAAGCTTGAAACGCCTGCCTATGAAATGAATCGAAATAGATTCTCTGTGGAAGTTACTGCAGTGCCAATAAGGATTAATTAAAACTCAAATGTTCTTCATTGTGTGTTAATTGAGTAATTGTTATTCAGTCAACCTTCTTGATTTTTCTCTGTGTTAAATAATCATAGAAGTATTTCACCTAGTCTCACTGTTTATTTAACCAATTAATTAAGGAAGGGGATATTCTGCATGTATTAGTATTTTAATTGGAGAATTTTATTCCCGGTGGTCTAAGCATCTACATATGTTCAGGTTTTGTGTTTATCTTTTTTATCTTTTAAATGACCAATGTTCCTGATTGTACACACTACAGACTAAAAAAAAAAGTGTTGTGTACAATCGAACTTCATTAGCGCTTGAAAACCAGTGACCAGGTCTTAATCTCAATTGCACTCATGTAAATCTAAAGTCATTCTCCCACTGTAATGATGGGTTTGTTTTGAACTGATACTGGTATCATTGAGATCAGAATTTGACCTCTGTGATTAAAATGATTAAAGTGCATATTGTATAATAACATTTAGCAGTTGTCAGTTCAAAACATTATCTTTAATGGTTATAGACGTTCACTTTATAACATATTCACAGTTCAGCAGGAGCCACAACATTTAAATCTCCATACATGAAGAATTCTCTTGTAGGCAAAACAAGAGAAAACCTTAACCTGATAATGACAAAATTCCTATATATTTTTTTGGCATAGATTTTTCATACATTTCCAGCCTGACCCTACACTAGGTGACATTATCATGTCATTAAAAAAATAAAAGATGTAAACTTCTGAGCCCTGAACTGCTCAATCATTTGGGCATGCAGCTGTATGAGCTCTTCTTGGTTATTATTTCATGGCCATATTGATAAAAGAGTGTAATCCAGGTAAAYGAAAGCAAGTCAGAATCGGATTTTGAAGGCATGCTGATACTCGCGTTTCTGATTAGTCTTTGCATATGCCAGGGCCGTTTAGACATCAATACTGATTTCCTTCTTATTGGCAGAGGTGCCTAATGTCTCTCTAATGCCCATATGTGCAAATGCTGTTGAACTGATCCGATACTAAGCTAGAATACAAATGAGAAGAGCTAAGTGAACAAGAAGTTGACTCACGGGGCTCCCGCGTCTCTTCAGGTAAGCCTCCCATCGGCTGCCAAAAGATCCAGCTCGAGTTTAGGGGGAACTGGAAAAACTTGCTGCGTCCCTGTCTTTAGCCCGTTTGGTTTGGATAGAGAGCAAGTTGGAAAGCTGCCAGCYTGCGTGCATTATTCAGCTGTTTGGGGAGAGAAAGGCTGTTATGGAAGGAAAATGGGGCGGTGGATTTCCAGACGTAGTTCTCTCTTTTTGAGATATACACATTTAACGAAGACCTGTGTGGGAGCTCTTCAGCGCTTTCTCACCGTGGTCCTACGTTCTTGACGTGGAAGGTCRTTACTGTCTGAATGCATTTTATTTTCCCTTCCTTCCAGCTCTTTGAGGCTGTCAGAGCCTGCAAGGGAAACCCGGCCAGGGCCTGGGCACGGCGGGAGCCGCAGGGACCGCGCGGGGGAGCACGCGGCAGTGTCCGTGGGGCTGCTCCGCGCCCCGGGGCGGCTGTTGCGTGCACCCCGCGAGCAGCACGGCTTGCGCGTTGCGTGTTGACTTGCACGTTGGCTGCTCTTGAGGAGCGTGCAGACCCGTCCCCTCCTTGGGAGAGAGACAGCGAACGCGCAGGAGCTGGAGACGTCCGGGGACGAGCTTGTCGTGGTGCTGTGCTTTGGGTGTTTTCCAGATGCTGTTTTATTAACACTACAGAAACTGAGCGTTCTTTGCTTCCCRTCTTCAGAAGGGCTGGGAATGACGAAAGCATCGGGGATAAGGCGGAGAAGGACTCGGAGCAGGGAAAGGATGGAGGGGAAGGCGGGAAAGGAGGCAAGGATGCTAATGGGCRCCCGTTAGCTCGGTATTTGTGACTCCGAGAGGAAAGCTAAGGACTTTAATGTTTTTCTGGTGGGTGCTTCTCTTTACTGTGCTCTGCCGTGAATCAGAAGGCAGCAAACACCAACACTGGTTTTACGCTGACAGGCTATAGCCCTTGCGCTCTCCCCGTGTTGGACGTTTTTAGACCCGAAAAAGCACCAAGCCTGACACCGATACTGGAGCGAGCAGGGAGAGCAGCGGAGCGGAGCGGTGCCGCGCGGCCGGGCCGGCGCTCTGCCTGCCGCCAGGGTGGGTGCTGGGTTTCCTCCCCCTCCTGGCGAAGCCGGTGGGAACTTGTCTTCGGTAGCGTCGAGACCTCCAAGGAGGCAGCGCGACTTCCTTGGAAAATCCCCTGGTGAGGGTYGGGTTTCCCCTAACTTGACTTTTCTGTCTTCGTTGGGAAGATCAGTGTAGAGCTTGTTCCAAACAAAGCAAGACTTTATCTTGCACTGAACAGTATGAAAAGCATATAAACACGTCCAACATCTTTTTCTTTTCCACACTGAAGAATGATTTGTGGCCCCAGATCTTTTTTCCCTGCAAAGGCCTGTAAAGTAGYTTTAAATTAAAAATACTGTCAAACAAATAAATATTTCTCTCAATKTAAAGGTCTGCTAGATAAATGCAAATTATTTTTAAAGTGCATGTTCCAATCATACTCTCTGATTTAGCAACAGAGCCAGTATCTAGTTACATTTAAAAATGTGAATAAGCCACCCTTGGTCAGYGAAGCATTTAGGCACATGTTAAATCCTGTTGAGTTTAATGCGATGTGAATATTTGTTTGAAGTCAGGTCACTCTGCTAAATATAGAAAGATTAGCAGACGCTACCTTAGCCGTATACTCAGGTGAGTTGCCATTACTAATACTCATATTTTTGTAATTTTAAAGGTATGTCAGAGCATCTGTTGGTAGTTACGTTGTCTTTATTACTCTGTTGATTTATGTTTTCCTTGGTGCTCATCCATTTATTTACTTTTAAATGGTATTAAATATTTTGCAAATAACCAYGGTGGTGATGCATTAAAACGCTGACCCAAGGAGGAAGGGCATACGGACGATACAAGCAGACGCATCCCAAGCATGAAAAACTAACGGCCTKGCCAGCGCCGGCGTGAATTTCAGCCATGCTGCACGCGTGTGCCAACGCTATGCTGCTGCGATGACACTTTAATCCTTGCGTAGATACCGAGGCTGCTCCAGGCAGTAATTAATCTAACGAATGTGGAGGCCAAGCTGGAGGCARCCTGCCGACCGCGGATGAGCGCCGCCGCCGACTCCCCTTCCCGCGCCCTGCCCGGCGCCCGCCTGCGCTGCCCCGCGCCCCGGGCAGGGGAGCGAGCGAGAAGAGGGCAGTCCGTCGACACGCGGTGTTTTACGGTTCTGCGAGCTTTCTTCCGTATTTAGGATTGCATTGTGGAAAGGGAAAATTGTGCGAATTTCTTCAAAAGGAGCCAAAAAAGATCTAGGTGATAGATGATTAATAAACTGAAGGCCAAACAACAAGTCTTGACATAATTTTGGAGGAGTTCTCTCTGTTCTACTGTTCATGACACTCTGGGGAGTCATAAAACTCTGTAGTAATATTGGTTGTCATTGAATGCTGGCAAATATCCAGAACTGAAAATCAGAGTGAATCACAATTTGTGTGTTTTTAAAAGAAAAAAAATCCTCAATATATCCATCTGCTCCTGCCCACAACTCCAAGTCTGCCTGAAGAAGTCCTGTATTATCCAGTCTCACTCTTTTGGGTGATTCCTTTCCCTAAAAGAGCTCTCTGCTATGAAGAACTGTCAAAACAAGGGCAAGTTTTAGGTCCATCAACCTTGACAATGTCCTCTGACATTATTAGCTGAATTCATCAGCTATTAATGACAGCAAGATATATAGGATATTCTCTGGTTAGCACTTGGAAAGACTCTCTCAATTCATTTCTAGCTCTATTTATTCATTTAGATTAAATGGAGTTATTAAAGGTCACTACTTCATTTCCAAAGTATCAGGTGAAAATACTTTTCAATTTAACAAATAGAGGAGACTGCTTGTAATAAAATTAAATACCATCTTTAACAGTTTCTTTGATTTTAAAAGGCATTTACTAAAGGTTTGGCTTTCGTTAACTAAATCTGGRTGGGGACCGGTGAAATGGATGGCGGTGTCTAGAGCTCAAAGGAGAGCACTCCAATAATGAATGTGGGGACTTGGGGTTTTCAGAGAACAGCAACAAGATTTCTTGTCCTTCTCGGCGCTGGATGACATGGAAAACCTGGAAGGTGATAACTACCACGTATGGATAGGTTTTATAATGGAGAGTCACGTGTTTTCATTTTATGATCTGAGATTTATCTGCAAAATACTCGTGAGTGAGTCATCACTGAAAAATGTTTTCTCTGCTGTTCCTTAAGCCACCTCGATGCTAGAAGCATTTTACCCACATACAATATTGTGAAAAAGCTTCTGGTGTGGACACAGCAATGCGAAGTACTGATACTGAGGACAGGTACGAGCCCTGCTTCGCGTGCTGGAGCCTTTGCGAGCGAGAGTGTTCCCGCATTCCCACCACGGGAAGGCGAACGGGCCGGATCTACGGTGGAGCGTCTCCGCCGCTCGGGCAGCGGCGGCCCTCGGCCGGCCGAGCACCGCCGACCCCGCGGGACCCCTCACCAGAACTGCATGTTTAGTTCTGCAAAGACCGTGATAAAGAAATCAAGCTGTAATCAATCAGATCTCTTTTTATTTAATTAATTCTTGTTACTACTCACGTGGAAGCTTGAGCGCTGCAGGAGCCATGAATTCATCTGTGAAGATAACTGAGGTCTTAGAACAAGTCCAGGCATCGTAAACATGATGATAGCAAATGAGAAGTATTTCCTTCAAGGTCCGGCTTAAATATGTTAATATTATGAATGTTGTAAGACATTATAAATAAGAATTAATTAAAAATGCTAGTAAGAGCTTGTTCTGCGGCTTAGAGCAGGACCAGCTCAACTACAGAAAYGTGGACTATGTCAAAATATTTGCTTTATGCTGTTTGTTTGCAGTGTGTATGTGGCTGGACCGTGGAGACAGATCGCAGACCTCTTGCCTACCGCTGCGGCTTGCGAACAGAAAGAGCGTACCGAGCGGCCGGCCGCGCTGCGCGCTTGCGGAGCGCGCTGCACCGTCCGGCGGGCTGCTGCAGAAGGCGGAGCGCGGAGAGGCGAAGCCGAAGGCGGGAGCGGGGCTGCGAGGCAGCAYGCCCGGCAGCAGCGCTGCAGGTGCCACGCCGTGCCAGCCAGCGTCCGTTGTGGTTTAGGATTAATAGTGCCCCAGTTTTAGGATTTTACTCCTTAGGAGATAGCAAAGTGACCGACMAGCGCAGGTATCCTGGTTTTAGCGGGAGCGGCTGAGGCACCGAGCGGTTCCTGCAAATCGACCGCGGAGCCTGGGACAAAATCCGCGCCATTCGGTGCGGCAGCGACGTCCACCTGGGCCGCCAGGAAGCTGGAGAAACGAATTTCTCGCAAATGTGTGTGCAACGCGGATTTGTTTTTCACTTACACCAGGAGAATGCTGGAGGAGCAGAGCCAAAGCTGGTTACCATCCGGATGGCAGCGCGAGCGTGTGCAGCCTGGTGCCCGCAGGGAAGGTACCCAGGGGCTGTTCGAGAGGTGAATACGAACTCGACCCGGTTTTCAAGTGCTGACTTCGTTTCTGAGGCTGCTGCTAAATCTAACTTGCCAAAGACAGATCTTTTCCACCTAACGCAACGTGGCTAGCTGTATGTTACAAACGCTTTGTATTTCCTGTGGTACAGGTATCCACATGAATAGCATTTTCTTTGGCCAAAGTTGGTAATTATTTAACAAAAGCCTTGAAAAAGCACTCTGCTGTGGATGTCTTACCAGCTGTGGACAAAACACACCCTCTTTTAGGAAAGAATCACTTAAAATACAGTAATAGTAACAAAGTTTGTCAGGAAGTAAAAAGGTAAGCTCCCTGCTGTAAGAAAAAAAAGAGAGAAATTGTGAATATGCATAATATATTTTRATCATTTTTAATGAACAAATTAAAACAAAGTTGTTATTATTTTTGCCTTTCAAGCTATCTGAGAAGTGGTGCAGCAGGCTTGCAACACTGCAAGCCTGCAAAACGAGGTGAAAAAATATGAGATATTTAATTGTAACCTCAGAAATAAAGGTAGGTTTCTTACTACATCAAAAAAGTTTAGAGTAAAAATGCTATTTTGAGTTATTTGCTTTTCAAAGAGAGTTTGAGGTGTAGTTATCACAAACGCAGTCAGGGCACTAATCCATCCAACGCTCAGAGGCCAAGATGCTTCATCAGATTAAGGGATTACAAGATTTCCAGAAGATTGGTTAAGGTCACTTCACAGTTTTAGCGGTTAGATTTTAGTTTAGTGGTTGCTAAAAGGAAACAAATAGACGACTGCACTCCCAGAGCAGCCGAGCGTTTTGGCCCACGTACTGTCGAATTTAACAATGTTAGGTTTGAAGTATTTACCCTTTTCTGCAAAGCAAGGAGTTCTCGGGCTCGGCGGCCGCGCGCGGCGCCGGAGCCGATGAGCCTGATCGCAGCGCGGCGCCAGCGGCGGAGCGTCTCTGCGTCCCAGAGTACCTGCTGCCCCKTTGCTTAGGGATTACGTTTAATTTCTGCTCTCAGGTGTGACCAGGAAGGCACACACGCGCTGATCAGAGTAAGCGGGCACGTGGGGAAGGCGCTGGAAAGCTCGCGGGCCGCTCCGTGCCGCCGGGGGGAGGCGGACAGCGGAGCGGGAGGTGCCGGTGTTGGCACCGCCAGCCCCGTGCTCGGTGCGGTGTCCCAACTGAGCAGAGTCTTCGTAAGCAAAAGCTTTTTTTTTTTTGCTGTTGTTAAAAAAAATATGTCCAGGTGCCTGCAGCAATAATAACCAGAATGACCCTCTCCCACGGGAGCAGCACCCCGGCCCTGCAGGGAGCCTGTCGGCTGCGACGCCCCACATGCAGCCTCGCCAAGGGCACGCGGGGACCAGGGACGCAGGGACATGGGGACGCAGGGACATGGGGATGCGGGGACACGGGGACATGGGGACATGGAGACGCAGGGATGTGGGGACA
>NW_028186501.1:1314988-1359213 GCF_003343005.1 Rhea americana
GGGGACATGGGGACGTGGAGACATGGGGATGCGGGGACATGGGGACATGGGGACGCAGGGATGTGGGGACATGGGGACGCGAGGATGCGGGGACACGGGGACAYGGGGACAYGGGGACATGGGGATGCGGGGACACAGGGACATGAGGATGCGGGGACATGGGGAYGCGGGGACACAGGGATGCGGGGATGCAGGGACATGGGAACGCGGGGACCAGCCCGCTGCAGCGGTCGGTGTGCTTTCAGCACGAATCACCTCTGCAAATCGTTCGCAGCATCTCTGCGGGAAATCTGTAAAGTTGTTGGATTTGCCCAAAAAAAAAAAAAAGCCCTCAAGGAATGAGAGGGGGCCTCAGGAGCAGGGGCAGGAGAGCGGCACCCGGTCGAACCACCTGTGCCGGGCCGGCGCCACGGTCGCGCGGACGAGGACCCGTGCGTGCCCCCGCGGCGGCAGGGCTCCGGCGCTCCCGCGCCAGCCCCGGCCTCGGCCGGAGGAAGGGACGGGGCAAGAACGTGCTCCGCCGCTGCCGGGGCCCGCGCGTGGCCTGCCTTGGGTGGTCGCGCCGGTCTTCAGCGGCTTCCGCTGAGCCGGCTGGCAGCGGTGCCACCGCGCGGCTTCTGCGCGATGCCCGTTGCAGGAGGCGACTCGCGTCTGTGCCGCAGAGCCGCTCTTGCGCGCTGAAGGGAAGAAGTGACGTGTGAGCAGGAGAAACTAGGCAAAGCTGGAGCTTGAAATCACAGCAGCCTCGGCGTCAGCCTGCCTCAAATTGTGTCAGAGTGGGAGTTTGAATTTACAAGCTCCTCGTAAGTACTACTTAGCATTTAAATTTAGGTTTTTCTCCGTGGGCGATGTTAAAGACGACAAGTGTCTGCAGAACTGCCGGTATCACCGCGAAGGCGACCCTCCGGCGAGCCGCGCGCCGCAGCCGCTGCCGGCTCCGTCCGCCGCCGGGCGCCCAGCGGGCGGGTTCGACGGCGGCCGGGGCCGTGGAGAGACACCCGGGCTGCCGCAGCCTTCGCGGCCGAGGGCGGCGGGCGGCGGGTCCCCCCGCGCCGCCGGCGGTGCTCCCGCTCCGCTGCGGCGCACGCTTCAAGAGCGGTTTCCGTCGGGTCGCTCGTCCGGTTTTACTCGAGAAGCGGTATTTGTTCGAGACATCTCAGACTTTGATTTCGTTTGGTTMCGATTTTAATGAGCTAATTACGCTGCGATCTAAGTATTTGAGAAGCAAAACAGCAAAAATTTTAATTAGCTTCCTGCAGTAGATAACGACTTTTCCTCTTAACTAGTGGGTAATTGGGCGTGCGTTCCGGAGAACGACTTGTTCGGTGGTTAATTACCTCGCGCGCTGGTTGGCGAACGCTGGTGGGCAGCTGCGTCGCGCTCCCGACGGAAGGAGCCGCGGGAGTTTGCTCGCCTGGTGCTCCCGGCGCGGTGGGGAGCTCGAGGGGCGCAGGGGGCCGGGGCCGGGCCGCGAAGCCGGGGCGCCGGGGCCGGTCTGGCGGAGGAGCCGTGCCCGCGGCGAGGGCCCCGCTCTGCTCGGGGCTGGCGTGGCCGGCAGCCCCCAAACGCCCTGGCCCCGGCGGCGGTTTTCCAGGGTGAGCCGAAAACTAAAACCCAGCAGCTCCCCCCGCCGCTGCTGCAAAATCGCATCGCTGAGCAACGCCGTGCCTTGAAAAACCGTGCACGAGCCCAGCTGCTGATGAAGCTCCCGGGCGCCGCGTTCTTCTGGGCAGAAGCGGAGGGTGCCGCCTGCAGCGGCGGGCAGCGCGAGGGTGTCTTCGAWCGCGCTCCTGAAGGGCTTGTGCCTGGCAGCTTTCATCCCGAGCCAACACCAACAGCGGAGGATCGCACTGCGGCCGTTGGCCCRCCTCAGAAATTGCTGCTCTATAACGTGTATTGACTTTCGAAGTCAATGGAGCCAAATAATTAATTTGAACAGAAGTTGCTGTTTGCATGTTGTTTTTAGAAATACGAAAAACGTGAAGCCGCTGCCTTTTGGAACAAATGGCTCAGCAGATTTGCTGGGCAAGTAGGCTCTGTTGCTCTTCGTTTTCTTCTGATACATGAGTTTACAGGAGTCAAACTGGCTTTTCAATCAGTTGGGAGATGCATGAAAAATTGCTAGGAAAGAAGTTTTACTTGTGTTCTCTCTTGTCATTTAACCTTCTTTTCCACTTTAATTTGATTTTAATGAACTTGTTCTTTCCTCTGTTGGTTTAATATCCCATAAAACACAAGCCATGTGTTTACTTCATTGTGCTTAAGAAAACATATACATATATAGAGATTATTGTATATCACATACATATATAATATTTTTGTATTTTAAAATATGGGCTATAAGGATTTGTATTTTTCCATGCTCTTTGCTGAATGGATGTTTTCTGGGAAGTAACTGCGTAGCTGGTGAACTTCAACACGTTTTTTCCGTTGCCTAACTAAAACTTAACCCCAGAGGATGTTCAGTCAAGTGTTCTGTAAAACGAGCTTGACACACAAAATTTTGTCTGCAGGACTTTTGCACAGCTAGCTTTGCAGTAAGGATTGGAAAGCCGCRGCTGGTATCCGTGGGTAACCTGCCGCGACCGCCCCGGTGCAGCAGCGCRGGAGGAGGGAACCCGGGGCGTCGCAGTTACTGCTATCGTGTCAGCGCGCTTCGGGCACACAGGCATACATCTAAAGACTTCATAAATTAGCCTACTTCCACTTACATAAATATATAGCCTAYTTCCACTTAKATAAATGTATATACATGGAGGATCYGAACTAATGCCACGGCTCCAGACATGGAAGAAAGTTTGGATCCTCTGAAAAAACTCTACCTCCTCTATTTCCCCTATAAGCTGCTGTCAAAATAAAACAGAGAATGATGAAGAACTCTGAACTTAAAGAAAAAAAGAGAGTGCCCTCCTCAGGTAAGGTAAACAAGGTGAGAAGTTTTTGGAAGGGAGACGCACTGTTCATTGGGTAAGGTGAGCCAGCCAGGAGGGTGGAGGGCTGCAGCGGATGTGTGCAGAGGAGGTGCTGCAGCATGGTAATTTAAGAGTTTGTGGATAAAACCTTGTATGCAGAAAGGAAGGAAATTGCACAGGAGACTGAAAGGCCAAAGCAATAAGGAGTTTACGTCTGAAGTCTGAAAGTCCACATGAACGAGAACTGCAGTAGGTGGCCAGAGGCTGTGGGGAAACGCAAACGCAGGCACGGGCAGCCTGCCCTCGGCCAGGGCTCCGGGATGTGGGTGGGCTGCACGTCCTGCCCCGTCCTCCGCTGAGAGGGTGTTACGCGAGCTGAAGAGCGATCGTTGCTGGTTTCGGTGCAACGGGAAACGTGTGCGAGAAGGAGAAGGAGCCTCCTTCCTAGCTTTGGGCGAGTTCTGCTTTTTGAATCTGGAGGCCTCATGCAGGAAAGGGCAAAAACGAGCCGTGTAAAACCTTGCGCGGAGCAAGGTGTGGGCAGCGGCGAGCCTGGCAGAGGGGCAGGATCCCCGTCAGTCCCAACGCGGCAGCCGGGCTCGCTGGGCCTGGGAAGGCGGGAAGCGGCGGTCCTGCGGGCAYCCAGCGTCGCTGGCGGAGGGAGCACCCGCGCTCTCACCGCGCGTGGCGCGAGCAGGGCCCCTCCGTGTGGGGCAGCCCCGTAGGCCGGACCCCCGGGGCAGCTGTCCTGCCGGGCCGGGCCGGGCCGGGCCGGGGCCTGCCTGTGGGGCGGCGCGACCTCGGCCTGCGCCGCTGGCCGACCCCGATGCGGCCGGAGACAGAACCGTGTTACTTTACGTCTCTTCGGTGCGGTTACGTAGCTGAAATCGCTCTCCGGTACCGTGCTCCGGCGTTGGGAGCCGGCTCGACGCCGGAGGCAGCAAAGCCCGTATTCCGCGGGCGCAGGCAGCCGGTTTCCACCTCAGGGCAGAGGCGCCGTACGCTGGGCGCTGCAGCTCTTACCGTCCCTTTAGTGCAGTCCAACCCATGGTAAGTTGTTACAGGAACAGGGTCTCTCTCTCTCTCTCTCTCTTTTTTTAATACAAAGAAGCCCAGTTCTCTCACCGGGTTTTGCTTGAACTGGATTTTATTTCTCTTTTAGCACGTGTTTCGCTGCTCTTCACTGCTGGGACGTGTAAAGCAGCAAGTCTGCATGGGGTTAATGCCTTAGAGCACTAAAAAAAGCAGCGGCTGGCAAGGAGGAGTGGGAGAAAGTGGATCGAGAGAGAGAGCTTTGTTCCAGTTTAAGTGTTTGAAGTACRAGAGAGAGACTCGCGCTGTTATTGGAGGCTGACAGAATTTTGTTAAAGGGATGGGATTTGGTTTGGTTGCCATTTAAAATGTAATATCTCTGTTGACGATCCAATAACGTGAGAAAAGCAAATATTCTCACGTATAGTCACCTTATTTACTCCCTATACAACATCATTTCAGATGATTGTGATAACAGGTTTATATTTGCAGAATTAAAACTTCCTTTGTCRTTCTGAGGACATTCAGCTCCAGCAAACTGCTAACATCTCAATCCTCGTGGCTGTGGACATCATCAGCAACCAGTCACCCACATCCTTTGTACATAGATATATTGAACTTTGTCAGTTGACGTGTTAAATACATTTCCTTATGTTATTAGGAATAGGACAGCTTTGGAACTATATTGGAGCATATGAGTTATTTCTTGCTTCCATGATGCAGTGACCTAAACTGTAGATGTCCACCTCTGTTTAATGCAACATGGTATTGACCTCGCTGGTTGGGAGATGCTTGGAAGACATGGCGGGAAGAGAGAGGGGAAGAGAGGCTTCTGCTTTCCAAGAAAGACAAGAACAGAGTTTAGGGACTCTCAAATACAACARGGTTTTAGAGGAAGCGAATTGCTTTGCAGCAGCTGCTGTTTTGGTTGGTCTAGATGTTTGCACGTGCATGTTAAGAGTTGGGGGGCTGGAAGCGCTGCGTTGCGAAGCCAGTGCCCTCCGCACCGCCTGGCCCCTGCCGTGTTGAGCTGCCAGAGCATCAGCGAGAGCCAGAGCCTGCAGAAATGCCTGCGGAGACCTGAGGTTTCCAAGAAAGTCTTTGGATGCTGGGTCCTCAGCTCAGTCCGCAGCCCSGAGGCGGGGAACAACCCCGTGCTCCTGGGGTGACGTCTTGCCCCACTGCGACTGGCTGAGTGCGAAGTGCCGCAGACGAAGGCAGCCATCGAGAACGACGTAGTAAAATGAATTAACGGAAATGGCAAAGCTAGCACTTGTCTGCCTGAGCAAAGAAGAGATGTTGCATAGAAAGGAGAAGAGATCTGGCACATGCGATATGAAAATCACCAGAACTTTCTCAAGAGTCATATTTTTGTTTGCTGTTCATTACTGGGGAAGGGGAGCAGTTCAGTCTTGGCAGTTTAGCACTTGGAGTTGTCATCTTCTCATTTTCATATGCTTCAGTGCTTCGAAATCTTGGCAAAAGAAAGGTGCTGAAGGGAGCTATTCTTGAGTTTCCAATTCTTGTATTTCCAATGTTGATTAAACAAGAAAATCTTCTACAAGTCTCTTCTTGTTAGATTCTTCATTCCTGTTTCAGAATCAAATAGGCTTTAARACAGGTCTGGATAAGCTCGCAGGCTTAATCTGCTTGAAAGGTGTAGATTGGGCAATCCAGCCGGCACGGCCGCAGATCACGCTGTGCATCCCGGTCGCCTCCCGTCCCCTGCGGACAGCTCGCGGGCACTCTTGGAGCTTGCCTAGGACACGAGCGTTCTGCAACTCGCTGCACAGCTTGCAGAGCACAGTTGTTCCTGAAGGCAGTTGTTTAGTGGAAACATTCAGTTTGCATTTTCTGCCACTAATACTTTAGTGGGATCAACATTATTGAAGCTAATTAGAATTCAGCAAGAACTGATTGTTCGTTAGAGAGAGGAAAAAATGTTCCATGGAGCCATGGGTTTGGTAGAACTATTTCACATAATTAAGCAATTCTACATCTTGGCATTTTATCCCTCTTGTTATCATTGCACTTTGTTAATAAGTTTTTAATTGCAAATCATCTCTATGACACAAATTACACAGTGTTTACTGATCAGCAAAAATACCACRATAACCAGCTTGGGTGCCAAGCCTTTTGAAAACACTAGCTGCCAAGTTCTCTCTCTAACGTGGTTTGGCATTAAAACATCTTCAGGTTACTTAAAATATATCGACTTCCAGTTTAAAGTGTTACAGACTGCACAAATTCTTGGCTAAGACATTAGGAATAGGGAAAGAACAACTTTCATGCCCAAAAGAAGTTTAGTTACATGTTGCAGACCGGCAAGTTCATCTGCGTTTGTCAGATGTGCTGCTCTGCGTTGTGCCGTGCCTCTGTGTGCTGTACGCGTCCCACAAACACGCAAAGTGCCCGTCAATACAATTATGTAGGATTTTTAGATATTCACATTTACCTTTATTGAATTTGAGCCAGGTGCCTGAACAATAATAATTTACTTTAGGATTTGTATTGTTGGAGTTTTTCAAATGAAGAGCCCAGGCTCCAGAGAAATGTCTGCTTTCTGCTCACAAATAAAGACTAAAAAAGCTCGAAAGCCCCTCCCTTGCTCCTAAAACCTTTYCTTATCACCTTCAGAGCCAAATGGAGACTCCGGAGTTCAGCTGTATGCCTGCTTTATTCTGCAGCACATGAAGGAAATGTGTGAATGTCTATTCACGTTCAGTTTCTGTTGAAGTGGCTGGAAATTATTTGGGACTTAATTTAACAAATATTTTGTTTGGAAAAAATGGGATAAAAATCTCAAAACTCCATTGAGGGTTCTGTTTGTTTTAGAGGGGATTTCAGTGTCTAAGTTTTTTTAACAAGTGGAAGAAAAAACTGTTTTAGTTTGTTTTTCTTTGAGACTTTATATGATTTTAGAAATCAATTAGCAATTGGAATAAAAATATTGAAATATACAGGTCAAAATATTTAATTCAATTTAATCTTAATGATAAAGTCAGTTATATAGCCCTGGTCAGCAGTCAGCAAACAATAATGTCTAATTGTCCTTATGTCAAGCTGCCGTAAGATAAACAGTTTATTGTATCCCTGCTCTCTGAGCTCTGGGGAAAAAATACCCCACGGTTTTCTGAAATATTCTGGGGTTTTAACTGAGGTTCGTTTATTAACCTCGCACACCAGCATCTGTCCGTAGCCCCTGGAGCGCAGGTGAGGCTGGGGTTTCTTTGCCCGTCTCTGGTGATACTGCAGTCATCGAGCCCCGCGTTTGCGTCCTGCCGCTGGTTTKTCGGTGCGGGCTCCAGCGAACGCGGATCCCTCGCGGCTGCGGCCGGGAAGCCCGCGGGGGTTTTGCACGAGGGCAGAGCCGGCCGAGGAGCAGCGCGGGGCTTTCRACTGCTTAAGGGCCGGTGACGTCCTTCCCGTTTCAGTCCCATCACGCRTGTCCATTTCGTTGTCAGCTTACAAAAATACGCGTCCTGCGCGTGTCTGCACCGGGGCAAGACGCTCAGGTCASTGCTGCGCGCGCGCTGCAGGGTAAATTGCAGCCCCCTTAGATCACTGCTGATCTCACCCGTCAAAACRCGCTCCTGGGCCTCGTTCCTGTGGCTGTAGTCAGCTTATCGGAGAATGATCTCTCAGGCGAATGGAGATACCAGACACGCGAAACACTGCTGGATTTCACYGGTCCTTCCCCGCGGCTGGGTGACCGGGCTCCTCGCGCTGCCGGGCGAGAAGCCGCCCTGCTTTCCTGCTGCCGGGTTTCCCCCTTCCCCGCTGCAGCCCKCTGCATGATTTTAAACCGTGCAGGACGTGATTTTAAATCTCCAAAGGACCGAACTGCAGCGTCCTGCACGATCCCGCTGCCGTTCGTCCTCTGCTTGCCTTCCCGCGAGAGGATGTGGTGTTTTAGCAGTAGTGAGCTTTGTACGGGTGAAACGTGTGCATGCTATTAAAACACAGAATTTGGTTTCAACTGTAAATCAGTTTTACTAAAAGAATTTGTTTAAAATGCTTAGTCCCTATTGAACACCCCCGGTACCAAACTGGTACGTACAGTAGTTTGCTTCCTTCATAGGACACACGTCTATTAAGACTAGTTTGCTACTGCTTTTTCRCTGTTCCTTAAAATTCAGCAGCCCCTTTACACTACCCGTTGATTCAGAGGAAAACATTGCTTTCACTGGGTGTGCATTATCTGCTTCTCTGCATTTTCCCCGTATGTGCACTGGAAATAAATGTCCGAGTGCAAACCCCGTGGAAGATAAAGGTTCATCTGCTTGCGGGTTAATGATAAGCGTGTGAGACTAAGGCTGCACTAAATGGCTGCGGAGGCTGAAGTATCCCGTGCCCCGGCGAGCAGGCACCAAGGAAAGGCTCCATGAGGCGCTGGGGGTGGAGAACTGATCAGCTGAGTTTGATGTGATTTCATTTATTTCTCCTCATACTTGCTGGTGGGTTATGTTCCTGCTGCGGTGCAAAGACGTTCAAGACCACCTCCTCCTATGATCTTTCTGCATCCTCGCAACATAGCGCGGCTGTGTGTCTTCACACACCTCCTAAAACAGCCTGGATTTTAATTCCAGGTCAAGGGAGCGAGTCTGCAAAGTCGGTCACTAAAGCGGATTAGCTTGGATTGAGCTGGCTGCCTGCCCCAGGGCCAGGAAGGGCAGAACTTTGTWTCCTGAGGAAGAGAAGAAGAAAGAAAGTCCTTGGGGCGTCTCTGATGGGTCCCTTTAACACACAGCAGCAAACACRTACACAAGCCTGGCCAGTAATTTATTCAATGCCCTCTGAATGCATACAAATATTGTGAAATGACAGGTAACCAATACGTGAGGAAAGGTTTGCCGTGACAGCCAGTATCTTTTATTAAGTCAAATGATACAGCTGGCAAAACCAGACGAACTTCTGGGCACATAATTCCTTCTTTGGGTCAACACAACCACCGTTCATCTCCTGTAACCAGCTGAGCTGCAGGATTGAACTGCCATACCTAAAAATCTTAAAGTTCACAGGAATGTGAGATCAGGAGAGCATGCAGATAATCTGCAGAGCTTATTTTAGTCTCCAGTAAGATAGTGATTGATTTTTATTTCCCATATCTGATTTTGCTATTTCTATTTCAGAGAAAATTATATAACATTAACTACTGGCTTAATATCATACTTCATTTCCTTTGGCTCATTGCAGGAACAGATTCCCCAGTCAAGGCTGAAAACGCCTCTTTAGGAAACCTAGCTGGCAATACTGCCTGCATGTGGACTTAGCTCAGCTTGTTATAGAACAGTATTATAAAGTATCAAATACCAAGGGCAAGAAAACAAACTCAGATGTAGTCTCATCTCATTACAGTATTAACTAATGGCCATCACTCATCAGACTGGAATTATTCCCCAGGGGATAATTCTTCTAAAATCCAAGACTTTTAAAATACGAGTGCATCATGTGAAAAGGCTCCGCAGAAGGTAGAGACAACCAGCTCCACGTCCAGCGTTCCTAGAAGGTCGGATAACTAAAAGTGGCAAACACAGTGTTCGAGTTCCTTCTGAACGGGGTGTAATGAATTAGATCAGAAGTGAAAACAGTTGCTTAAGTACTTGATGTCAAAAGAGGAAGCGCGCCCTGCAAGTCATTATCATATGCCCAGAATAAATTTTTGTAGTAGTGTCAATCTATTAGTCATCAAGAGTGCAAGTAAAGCATTAGTCACCGACTGCTCAGAAAATTATATGTTTGAAACAGAAAGAGTAACTAGCCATAATTTTTCTTGAAGGGCATCCTGTGTTTTCTTCAAGGAAAGCTGAATGAATAAAATAGTCAAAACTTTCACAGAGCCAAACCTAAGAAATATGACTGTTGATATAAGCACTGCTTTAGTGCATAATTCAGCCTGAAGGCCACCTAATCTCCTAACAAAATTAACCCAAAAGTCTAAAAAAAAAAATTATTTTATGTTGTCATGAGACTACATTGTACACCTAGAATATAAATCACGCACTTACTCCAAATCTCTCCGCTTGCACTGATAACTCAGGAAAAGGCATAAGGCAAAAAACTTCTCTATGACGTATCTTTTAAAAAGAAGCAGAAAGCATACATTTCCCAGGATGAATGGAAATGTTATTGTGCTCATAATAGTAAATATAGCAGCAATTGTTGGCATAATGCTTGTTGTAGTTTATTTAGAATTTTCTTAGTTGCCCTTGATAGATTGTCAGAGGCAAGGCAGTACACAAACAGAGCAGATACTTTAAAACAAACCTCGAAAGCATAGTTTCTAAGAATAAAATTCTTGAATCATTTTTTGTAGCTAATCAGTATAAAAAGTTGTCTGTTACAGGAGCAATGAAAGCGTAGCATTAATTCTGTCCGCTGTCATTTATGTAGACAAACTGACTGTGAGACCAACTTAGGTAGCACTACTTCTCAGACACACTGAGGGCTACRATTATATAGCCTGGTAGGATGAAAGTGTCACAAGTTACCATTAACAAGTTTCTCTTTCATTTCAGGAAAATTTCACAGGCTTGCCTGAAAATGATGCATTTTCTCTGCAGCTACTGATTCACCAAACATGAAAATGGCTGAATGGTTCGTTATGATGCARTTTGAAGGAAAACTTTTATTTCTGTTTAGACATAAAGATATAGATACAGATTGTTTCTTTGAAGAATATTCTGCGGTAAAAGATTGGGTGAGCACATGCTTCAGGAGCCTTGCATTAGGAAACGGTGTCATACTTCATCTTCTGGTGACAGTTCTCTTAATTTTTTAAAAACCTATAGAATTTATTATGCCCAGGCCTACTTCAAATGCAGCAGTAGAAACAGAAATTTCTGTTTATAAACCAATTTTGTTGGAAAGCAAAACTAAATATATACAGATAGTGTAAGAAGCAAACTTAAAATGAAAGTTAATATCTATGACAGATTGAAAGCATTTATTAATTGATTTTTAATGATGTATTAATATTTATTTTAAAWTTTGCCTATTGATTTTAACCATAAACTGAAGCTTTAGATAACTGTGTTGTATAGAGAAGTGGAAGAACAGCAGAAAAATTCAAAAGTTAATACCATGTAGAAGGAAATGAGTTCACCTAAAAATGTCTCATAAATAAAATATTTTCACTTATTTTTCATGTGGTATCACCTTATTTCCTTCCAAGACATGTAGTCATTCTGATAATGAAGTTGCTGCTGTTGGTTTGCAAGAACTGTGGAGGACTGCACTTTCCTTGCAAGATTTGGGGAAAAAAAACATAGGTTTTGTTTAAAAGTTCTTGCAAACCCAGCTGACCGGGCTGGTTCTGCAGTCTCTCTTCCGAAGAGCAGATAGGCAGGTATTCGCGTTGATTAAAGACCTATCAGACCGGGCAGCCTCAGGATGCGAAGAGAAAGTTGCCTTCCCCGTTTGAAAGCTACGGTCTAACCCACAGTCTGGCTGGTTTGAAAACAAAAAGCGGAGCGGGAAACCCYTGCGGAGCCCGTGTCCCCTCCCTCGGGCCAGCCCCTGCCGTGTCCCCCGCGTCCCGGGGACGGGGGACGCCCCGGCGAGGCCGGAGCCGCGGCGGGGAAGCAGCCCGGTGGCCCGCGGGGGCTGCGGGTCCGGACTCCCCGGAGAGGCTGCTGCTCGCAGACGCGCGCGTGCAACGAGCCCGYGGAGCCGCCTGCTCCTCGGAAACCTCCCGCGAGCGCGGTGGGTTTTGCTCTTTGACTGGATTATGCATCGAAACGTGAATGCGCCACCCACAGCAGCTTTTACTGGGACTTTTTGCTGCGAGTTAAAAATAAAATGTGGAAGATTTAGGCTTTTTCTTTTCTGTCTCTTTTTTTGTTAGGCTTTCCATGCGGGAGTCATGTGAAGGAAATGGCTGTATGCCATTTTGTCTGGACCAGCAATTACAGAAACAAATAATGTGACTGTGAAATTGTTATTTTTTAACATATAAACTGAAATAAAGATGTTACGTGCAGCAATTAACCCATGGATCCTTGAATGGAGAGTGCCAAAGTCTGGAAAAAAAAATATTGTCAGCAAGTTTGATTCCATGAATAACTTACACTTCTTATAATTTCCTCCTAATGTAAGACTTCCTAGCTCATTTCACTTACTGTTTTTAAAAGTATTCTGAAGGTGTGTGGAAAGCACTGAACACTGGAAGTTTGTTCCTCAAAATTCCTTCTCTCTGTCGTTAACAGGAGCTCCCCAAACTGTCCTTAAAAGCCTGCCAAGCGTGCCTCGGCTTGCTTCAGCACATTTCCATTGCAAGAGCCTGGATYGAAATATTTACAGACCCTAACCATCCTCTCCAGCCACAGGCGAGTCCAGTGAGGGTCTTCTAAAGAAAAGGCCTTGGGCGGGAGGGGGGTTGGWACTGCCTCAGGGGTCCCAAAGGAATGTTTTCCGTAATGCAGACACGCTCGGGGTCTCCAGGGACGCGTGCTGGCGTTTGCAGGAAGCAGCAAGCTGCTCTGCTCCCACACCCTACCTGCCCCGTTTCCGTTTCTCTGCAGGCATTTTTAATCTGTTTCTGTAGCACAACAGTGTTTTTTYGACACTTTTAGCTGTGCAAGGACATTGAAATTATATCTGGTGCTCTCACCCTCTTCATTGCTACTGTTTAAGGTGAAGGGCTGATGCACTCACGTGCATGCCGTAGTTATCTTCTCCTCAACGTGCCTCTTTCTTCGGAGTGTATAAATCAAGAGCTATTTAGCAGATCTGGGGAACACACTCATTAAACCAAGCTTTAGTATGAAATTCCAAATCCCCATTAATTTTCCGGTGTGTGAAACCAGCTTTTCCTGCGCTGCTATAAAGCTACGAGTCGGTGATTTCAGAGACCAGTCTAGGAGCGAGCGAGTCCCGCACGCGGGATCCGGGGAGAGGGAAGCGCTGGTGCAGAGCAAGGTGGGCGATCTCTGCGGCAGCCGTGCTTGAGAGAGCTAAAAATTCAGGCCCTACGCGAAGGTTTTCCTTTTCAAAGCTTTAACCCCATCTTCATATAGAGATACYGTGGTGAGAGATTTATTAGCTAGAATAATTGCAATTATATTTGCGTGGTCGAATTGTGGAAGTTGTTATATGTTATATGTTACCGTACCTGGCCTTACATTAGGTCCGTTTTCTTCCTTCTGCAAAATTGATTATATCYGTTCATCTCCTGCGTTCACGCTATACTCATCCTATMTGCATTTTCTTCTTGCACTTTACACCATGAAAAAGATGGGCCATTGGAAAAAGGGAATAAATACCTCAGTAAAATCCAAGCATCAACRCAAGTCCTTAAACACAATGGACAAAAGAGGAGAAGGAAAATGGGTTAAATCCTCATGTTACATAAGCTGACATATATCTAGTTGRAGAGGCTTAATTTTCCTCTTGCCTAGGCAGTTCAAGGATTTCTCTGCAGAAGCCAATGGAGTTCGGTCTAAGTAAAAATGGAAACAGCCTGTCTGAGTTATAAATGGCACTTGCTGCAAGTAGCATACAAATCACAAGAAACAAAATTCCTGCCATCAGGCGCCGAAAGAAAGGAGTCTGTGGAACAGCAAGCAGAGAACAGTGATGGCTCTATCACGAAACAAAAACGGACTATGTTGTTTGTAGAATAATAATCTATTTCTTAGACTTTTCTAAAATCCCACCAGTTTTACTAACAGCCAATACCACTGTCAGCCTTGACACATCTATTTCTAGCTCCACTAATAGTCGAGATGAAGATTTCCCTGCGGAGAAGACAGCTCTGAGGTGCATGCCTCTACTGTAAATCCGTTTCTGCCAGGGCCGGAATGGCTGTTGGCAAAATCAGCAGAATTTATTATCACAAAAGCGTGGTGATGCTGGCTGGAAGGGACTGTGAGAGGTCATTGAGTCCACTGAGTCTTGCTCAAAGCTAGCCAAAGCTATCCTTGGACTGTCGCCAACAAATTCTTGTAATTATATTATTCTTGTAATATAAAATCAGCAGACATCCCTTTACTAAATTTAAGATCTTCCATTTTTAGACACCTTCCATAGAAAACAGTATTTTGGGCGTATGTTTTCCGTTGTTTATTTATAAGTAAGAAACTGGGGAGATTTCTAAAAAATCTCTCTCTCTTCAATTAGCAGGATACCTACAAGGCATCTAAGAAATGTTTCTATGCTTTGTATAGAATATTAGATAGAAGTGTCTAATTGCAAATGTTAAATGTATTTCATGTGGTAGGTTGTAGATCTGAGAGAGAGAGAAGGGAATAAGTACAGAAACCATGCTAGATGTTTGCTTTTGCAAGTGCTGACTTTAGAAGTGTGAGGATGTTTTTGGTTTAGGATCAAGAAGACACTTGTGTCAGAAGCACCACACTGCTTCACAGAAACATGACTTTCTTTGAAAAAAAAAAAAACAAAACCAAGCTGAGTTTCTAAAAACCTGTGAAGGCAACCTATTCTTAATGAACTAGCCGTAGAGGAACCTGTCTGAGCAGAACTGGGTTTCTGTTTGCAGCAACAGCGTGAGCACCCTGAGCCGGGCGGCGACGGGCTGCAGCTGGGAGCCGCGCTCGGGCGGGAGCACAGGACAAGGCGATTTCCTGGGGCCAGTATTTAAGCAGAAGGTGTGCAGGGAGGKTGTTTTGAGGTTCTGTAATCCTGGGTGAGAAGAGAGGGGGTTTTGGCTRTGTCTTTTGAAGACTAGTGGCATGAGGAGCTGCAGGTACGACAGAAGGTCCTTCCTGAGCRGGAGGCACCAGCCTGCTGCTCCTATGCTGGAATCAGCAAGGAGCTGCTTACAGGGAGTTAATTAGCTCYCTGGCAGTACTTAAGTGATGTCCTTATTAAATTTAGAGAAATTGCCTTTTCTGGGATGACAGGAGAATGACTCCTTGTGACTGGTCAAATAAAAATTCTTTGACATCTAGGGCTGAATCTCTCTTTTAGAGAAGAAATGCATGTTCCAAATCTGATAGATTTTGATATTGATTTAAAAAAATTCATTCAATGAGAAAATTTGTTTCATTTGTACTTCAGTGATTTCCCTTGCATGAACACAGGTGACTAGGAGCTTACAGCTTGTTCCTTAKCATGCTACCTAATTACAAACTGAAGATGAGCAAAATGAAAGAATGATTGCAGTTAAACACTTGATCTGCCTTAGCATTTGAAATGCATTTTGCTTCTCCTATGAGATGGTGGGGGAAAGAAAAACTGCAAATGTTGTGGCTGAATGTGGAGTGTTACAGCTGTGAACGTTGTGCTTACTTCACTCTTCCCTTTGCAGTCACACCACCAGCCTGCGTGGAAAAGTAGTAGAGTAAGAAGAGAAGTGACACTGCATCATGCTTCAGCCTGGTCTCCTCAGCAACRTGGACTCAAAAAGGTTTGCCTAATTGTAGCTAGGAAATTGGATTTAATGTTTTGAGATTGCAATAAAGCACTGCAGAAACCATCCCTGCCTTCGGCAGCATGCTGTGTAGGAGCCACCTCTTCAGCGAAGGGCAGGTTTGGGGCACCTGTGGTTTGTTTTAAACAGCCCTGAAACACGAGGGCAGGGCTTGCTGCAGCTTTGGAGTTGTTGTATTTGCTGGGATGGCTTCCTTAAACAAGGAGCACCTCTGCCGAAGGTGGGCTTGCTCTCTGCTAGGTCCTCTGAAAATTCCCCATGCGGAAGCGTGGGGACTGAGTGAAACATAACAGCTGGGCTGCTGTTTCCTTTTGTTACCCCCTCCTAATTAGTTGTAGTCAATCACAATATTGCTAATCTGAAATTATGGCATCTCCAAGGCATTATGAATAAAATAATAGAGTATTATTTTATATGAATAAGATAATAGATGTCGCATTCCTGAGCAATTAACAATCTTGCCCTAACAATCTTTTGCACACCTAGAGAGGGGAGTGTATTTTCAGCTGTTATCTTCAATTTCATCATTAGGTGCCTAATACTTCTATTTATACAATCCTGCTGTATTCAGAAAGCTTTTCAGCAGGCCACGTTCCACTGTGTGTGCTCCCCCCTCCCCCCCGAAAATAGGGAAAAATGTTGTACCAAAAACCAATAGTAAGAGCCAAATCATCAAAGGCAAATATAAGCAGGGACATTATGGATGGGGAATAAAAGAACAAAGTACTGAGTTACCCCCTCATCCTTGCTAAGCCATAATATAGTAAATGAGATGTGTTTTTTCTTTAAGAGGTATAAGTATTTAAGTACCCCATCTGTATTTTTCTTTTTTTGCCTATGTATTTTGCAACTAAAGAGTTACAGTGGTGTTGAAATCCATTCTTTCCCCTATTGAGAAAGACGCTGTTGCAGATTTGCATGTTTGTTTATTCCCACCTTCTTGCTGCACTTCTACACTGGAAAGGAATAATAGTATTTTTGATCCTTTGGGAGGAGGAGGAGAAGAGAACCTGGTGTTTATGTAGGAGGATGCCGTGTACCCTGGCTCAGATGGCTCCCAGACTTCCAYCTTACAAACCTTTGAGCATACGTCTTAATGTGCTTAACCTTAATTATGAAATGAATTTGAAATAAACAGAGCTAGTAAAGGAAGAGAAATAAAATAAGCTTGGGAGCATTCGAAAGATCAAGGGCTACATTTGGTCAGGGGCTGCGTAACCCAGAGCAGCTCACATGGCATCACCAGGCTGGGTTGCTGGACCGTGTTATTTCACAGCCAGGCTAATCCCACCGGGAATATCCTGGGGTAATAGACTGCGACTTGCAACACCAACGTCTAACGCATGCTGAACTGAGAGCCATAACTTAGCCTGGAACTGAGATCTAGYTAAAATGCATCTCTACACAGGTAAAAGAGGGTCTTATTCTGAAAGACAAGCGAAGTGATGTAGTGGGGAAGCATTTGGGGCACAAGTTAGACAAATTCTCCTGTCCTCTGTGGAGAAGGCGTTTCTCAAWGTTCAAGTCCATACTAGACTTCCACTCCTGTAACCAAACTAATGAAGGTTATAAAGTCATAACTGTGGTAGAAGCAGCTATTTGTAATGGCCTCTCCAGGAGACCTTATTATATGCTTTAGAAGTGGTTWTACATACCAACAAAAGGTGCAGCCATGCTTTTATATTTGCATCCATGTGGGCTGACTTCTCTTTAAAAACGCTGGCATTTCCATGGCTCCAAAACACACTGTGGAGATGGATTTGCAGTTTCAAAAGCTGATTTGAATTAATACTGTGATATAATCAAACATTTGCCTGTCACAAAAGGCATAATGCTTTACCTGGTCTGCTATGACTGTACTTCAAAAATGGCACAGAGTTATCAGACATTTAAAAACATGCAAGAAATTACGAAGAGAAAACGCAACAGAGGGAGCCCACAAAGCTGCTTCTATCCAGTGGAAAAAAAAATCCAACATGTTTAATCATTCCATGGCAGGGAAATTGGTGTTTGCACTAATAGCACTGGACTGTGATTCTCGCTTTTTTCTTAAGAAGAGAACAAGCATGCATAGTATGACAGTCTGCTTGCTTTAGTAAAAACATTTGTTTAGAAGATCTAGTTAATACAGAGCTGTTAATTATCTGACCATTAAATCAGTTGGCTTCTACTCAGCCCCCACTGGGGACTAATTTTAAATTCAATTAGCAAAGAATTTAAAGGAATATAGTTGAGGGATTCAAGAAGGCTACAGAGATATGAAATAATCTTTTGATAAGATACATACAGGAAAGGGAAGCTTCTAGCCTCAACTTCAAGGGGAAGCTCCAAAAGGGAAATGAAATTACCTTTGAATGCCAGTACACACGAGTTCTTCATATCAATGCATTGCAATCTTTAATTTTGCTATTTCAGATAAAATATTAACCATTCAGAATCTGAACCAGCCAATAATAAAACTTGAGGCATTAAAAAGTTGAAGGGGTATATTTGTAAGTTGACACAATGCTGAACTCTTCAGGTGCTGGCTAAGACTCCAAAATGTCAGAATGCCACTTCCACCATTTTCACTCTGTCAAAAGCAAGACGTAAGAAATCTCAGTGGGTGGCCTGATTTCCAGTCTACTTCTGCAAACGCAAGCAATTTAGATAAGTACCCCAAGATCAGGAGACTGATTRTATGCATTTCACTCCACACTCAAGAGCAGGCATTTTTAATTGAAACTGCTGGTGGAGGTGGAGGATAGATGTGCAAACTGAGGTCTGGCTCGGGCTAATCTCTTGCAAGAATATCCAGGAGCAGCACCGCCGTGAAGCTGTCTCGGTGTTGACTCCTAGCACGTCCGCCCCGCAGCTGCGGCAGGGCAGTAACGTTCAGATACTCAAACTACCATTAAACTTGCGTTTTAAGACCTCTCTGTAAAATCTGTCTTGTGGAGACTTTTCTGCGCAGCAGGCTTCTAACAGAGTCACTAAAGCAATATGGGGAGATGTGTAGTAGGCATTAAATGACAAATGTATCGCTTAAAGGTCACGTATTCAGGATATATTTCTTGCTACAGGAAAGCAGTAGATGAAATGGTGCCGTAGGGTGCACTCGCAGCACAGTGCTGCTCTGAGCCATCCGAAGAACTGCGGCACTGGTTACCTCTGTGTGGCAGCTCTTCCAAAAACTCTTGATTAGGGGTTTTGGCTGGGATTTTACACGACTCTTAAAGGTGCGAGGTGCTCACCTCGTGGAGCTCGGAGGGATCCGAACACCTGAACCGCTGACGTTGCAGCCCTTCAGCTGGTTGCTCCTGCTGTTTGGTTTAACAGGGCGAAGCTCTTGCTGCTTAGAGCTCTGGAAACGTGCGTGACGCCTTGAGCRCTCTCACCGCTCTGGCAGCGCGTATGTCAGCAGACGCAACGGGGCGAAAGCGGTGACCGCAGAAACGCGTCCCGCATCGCGGCCGCGCGAGACGGCACTGACCGCTCCCCGGGCTTCTCTCCCTCCTTTCCGTCTCATCTGGGGTTTTTCGGATGCTGTAATTCAATGCTGAAAGGGGGACTGAGTGCACAGCTGGCGGCACAGCGTGTCTCCGGGCTGCTTTGGTTGCAACACGTGGTTTCCTTGGGGAGGGAAGAGCGACCTTGCTCTGCCCGGGGCTGCTCGGCTGCTGCAGAGCAGACGCGCCCGCAGGCTTGCCCGGCTGCCGGGAAGGCGCCCGGGGTCCCTCCGTGCGTGCGCCACGCTCATCTGCGTGTGGTTTTGAGCGCTTGCGTTTGGAGGTAAACACTGATAGAGGTCAGGAAATCGCTTAGAAAGGCGTGAAGAGCTGTTGTCCCGCGCGCAGTCTCGGCGCCCGCCTCGTTCGCAGCTGTGGCCTTGGCGTCGGTGACGGTCGGGACCGGGCTGGGCGGGTGGAGATGCTCCTGCTGCCTCACCCGWGTAGCCCTAAGGGATGAGGACACGAAGGTGGCTCAGCCCGTCGCCCCCGGCGGCCCTGGGAGCGCGGCTGCAGCGCCCGACCCGCTCCGGCCACCGAGTGCGGGAGGGAAGCTGGAGGAGGCCAGTGGGGTGGACTTGCGTGATTTTTCATGAGCTACCGTTCACGTCTGCTTCAAATCCTCATTCCTGCAGAAAACCAAATGTTACGATGCCCGGGCAGCTCGTTCCTGGCTGTAGTATAACCTCTAATTGATGTATATTATTTTGATTGTATTGTTTGCCTTAATTTTTTTTCCATTCCGTATTGCTTTAATTTTCTGAGTTTTTTTTAATTTTGATTTCAGTGTATGTTTTTTCCGAACTCCTGGGGCATTGTTGCAAATAGAACCTTGTTTAAGAAATGAGGTTTTATGAAGGAAAAAAAAAATGTCCAGCAAAATAACTACAATTATGTTTAAAACTCTTTAAAGGATGCCATTTTTCCTTCCTGCACTTTTCTGGCTCAGTTCCATCCTGAAACAGTGCTTGCCAACTCATCTTAATTTTGGATAATTACATTTTTGCAATTTCTAATTTGTTAATATATAGTAATTCTCCTGTGATTTTTTAAAAGGCAAAAGAGGGAGTAAGGAAAGCTGGTTTGTGATCAGAGTTCTCCCAACCATAATTAACTACATCTAAAAAACCATAATTGATGCTTATATAGCTTCCCAGTAGCATCTCTTGAATTGGAACACGCAGCATTGTATACTGTGCTTTCTGCTCTGAAAAGATTGATTTGCAAGCCACTATCAATCTGTTGCTAAGCAGTTAGTGACGGCACACAGTAAAGTCCTCAAGGACAATACAGAACAGCCAGAATGTTTTTCTCAATATCAAACCTTTCTTTTTTYCCCCTCATCTCCTGAAATATTGCATCAGTTGCTCCTTAATCAAAGTATAAAAAAAATGTTGCCAACGCAATGATGCCACATTTAGTGCCACAGATCTCAGCAGCTAAACCTGTGCTGGGAACTATAAATTTTAGTACTCTCACRCCAGACAACAGAGGTGTAATCTTTTTTTTTTCTTTTTTTTTYCCCTGTCACTGATGTCTTCATTTAAACTCAGATTTTAGTTGCTTTTCTCCTCGCAGTCATTTGAATAGGGTCAGTAGAACAACAGTAGAACAGAGCAGGCTTTCTTTCCAGAAACCCCGGGAACGTGGGTTTCCTGCTCTGTCTGAGCMGTGAAAGCAGCCGTGGGAACGAGTCCAGCGACGCTCTGCGCCGTAACGCGAGAGGCAGGCGTGACGCAGAGCTCCGCGTCCGCGCCGGAGGACGGCAGCGACTTGCGCGTCATTCCTGCACCTTCCTAAGGTCTGGGCTCATCTTAGGRGCAAATTTGTACAGAACAAGAATACGGGTGTTAAACTTAGCCTGGGAAGAGAATAYTCTTTCAGCAGTGCGCCTCGAGGAGGAGGGGTGACTCTGTATGCAAGGAACACACCAAGAAAATGCATGCGGGTTGATGGCTTCACTGATTTAAAGGTGCAAATTGAAAACCAATCTTTAAAAAGACAGCCCAAACAATTGGGTCAGAAAAGGGATTGAATACTAAACTCTGTTTGCATGGCTTTTCTCTTCTACTTTGTAATGAGGCTTTAATAAAAAGGCAAAAAAAGAATGCCAACTGAGCTGGCACATCTGACATTTTGATAACCTTGTCAATAATACAGTTATTTTATTGGCTTTAAGCAGCTGCAGAACTTTTCCTTATTGTTTAGCTGCCTGTTCATTCTATTTCTGTCTTGTTGACAACAGTAAAGAGAAGATGAGTAACAGTGGCAAATCAATAGAAAGGCATGTTGTTTCCTATATGACCATGAATCCAGCTCTTCAAATTACATCTTAAGACTCCAGGCTCTTTATTTGATCATAAATAGATATGCAGGAAAAACATCTGAATTTAGTTGTTGGTTTAGGGTTTTAAAAAACTATTTCTTCCCAGGTTTTCTCTCTTCCAAATTAAGTTACAATATATTGAAAGCAAAGCACAATTTTATTTGAAGTGAGGGACTGGCTTTTAAGCTCCCTTATAAGCATCTGCTGGATGAGTGACCACTAAGTGAACCTACATCAGTGTTTGACCTTGTAACAGCGCGCAGGAATCCTCACCGCTGTTTTGCAAGATTGCATTCCTGTTTGAAAGGTAAGATGAAGATTTCTGCTTTCTCTTCTGCCTGGCTCTGAAAAAAGGAGAGTTTAAAAGAAAATGAAATTCCACAAGGGTGTGTGCAATGTACTACCTCCAGGCAGGCGAATTTGACAAATACTGCGTGGCTGCAGTACAGCTGGCTGAGACGGAGCGCTCGAGAAGGCGATGTGGGAATCTCTGCACCTCGCCAGAGGGGTGAGAATCATGCGAAACTTCAAGACAAGCCCTTAAATAGAATGGGAGAAATAGGGATTTGAGTYGGTGACTGAGCAGAACGAGGCAGAGAGAGCAGCTATGACTTCTTTCAGGCCTGGGGAATGCTTTGCTTCAGGTCRACTCCTGATCATTTTTCTCTGCCTCAGAAATAAGTATTTTTTTTTTCAGGCTTAGAACAATAGAAAATATTTTMTTTAATTGAATTGATTTTTAATCAAATGCTATTTGGAAAAAAAATAATGAAATAAAATATTTAAGCATTATTAAAATACCATAATTAAACACTGCAGCACCTTTYAGATGTACTTCCTTCCTTTTACTCCCATTTCTGTGCGTCTCTTCCCCCTGCCCCTTCCTCTTGCATCAATTATGACTTGCTCTAGTTTGATTTAGTCCTGGTCTCTGAAAGTCCAGGTTTTAACAAATGCGTTCTGCTTTTCGAAGCAGCCAACTCTGATGTCGGGTGCCGCGGGCCCTGCTGCCTTCCCCGGGCTGCGCTCGGCCCCCGGCAGCCTGGGCGCCGCTCAGCSCGGTGTCGTCTGACCACCTTGGGCTTCAAACAGAGCAAGGGCCATTCCCAAGGCTTTTGGTTTCATTTGTGGGAAACAAAACTCTCTTGCCAAGCTGTAAGATCAGGAAGATCGACAATAATTTACAGGGTAAAATTGCAGTGTGTTCATTTAGAAAAGCAGCTATACAGGGAAATATTTTGCACCTTCCAAGAACACCACCGCATACGYGTTTCTGGCAGTATTCATCTGGATTTCTAAAGTTTTGTTTCTGTGAAACTTTCGTTTTTGGTAAAAAGCGTGAGGACGCTTCCCGCCGTTCCGGTGTCCAGTCCCGCTTTTCGGGCGGCCGCGGCGCTCGAGCAGCGCGCCGCGGGGAGAGCGTCCGCGAGGGCGAGGGCACGGCCGGGCCGGGGAGGGGAGCGCGCCGCGTCTCCGTCGGACGCAGCGCCTCGCCTTCGTCAGCCAGGCGCGCGCTGAACTTGCAGGGATTGCACGAAGGCTGCGGAAGGCAAAATTAAAAATAGAACGCTTGCAAATARCAAAATACTACTCTCAGCAACAGGTAATTTCAATCGAACAATTTCTTTCCAGCCTTTCTGTGGCAGTTGCGGAGGGACCGTCCACGGGGACGTGGAGGCAGTAGTGTCACCGATCCAGAGTGATGTTCACAGAGGCTTGGAAAAAATGTTCTTGTTTATACTCAGCATTGATTTTCTTTGAAAACAATTTCAGCTAGAACTAGAGCAGTACTCAGCCCTCTTCAACCTGCCAGGCGGTAGTAGAGATTGCTGGTGCCATAGGTTTAAACCTGAAGTTGCAGCAAAAGCAAAGGAAAGCTGGTTTTTTTTTTTAAAAAAAAGGGTAAATAATAAATATGTTAACCAGCAGGAGACACTTATTTGCCGTGCAAACAACACAGTTTTACACAGTACTGCCGGGGGCAGGGAGGTGGGACGAGCCAAGCAAGGCAGCAGCAACCCTGCAGCCTGCAGTGCTGCCCGTGGAAGTTATTTGCTTACAGAGAAGAATAAAAATGCTCCTGCCTACACCTGACTTTAAAAATGGTAGATTTCTGAGGAAAAAAGATAATTGAAATAATTCTTCCACTTTGGAGGATGGCTTTGAGGTGGTGGGGTGGGTTTTTTTTCCTCTCTCTTCCTACTGGTTGTGTGTAATTAGAAATTGAAAATAACAGCAAAGGCTAAGTGTACGTGAATAGACATGCTTGGCCTTGAAAAAAACATTTGAATAAGATTAAGGAGAAGACCAAACAGACTAAAGAATTTGCGCTTTAGCGAACAGGATCAAGATGTCACAGTGGGAGAGGGAAACCAACTTATCCAGCATTTCAGCGGAGTAGTACCGGACCCGCATAAATTTAATAGTTCGGGAAGTGTCTTCTATTCTCTAATTTATTAAAATTAAGCTTGAACTGTATTGTTGTAGTTCTGCTGATTTCCTCTATTCTTCCTCCTCTAGTACTGATAATCATTTTTCCCTTTTTAATTTTATTAGATTCACTCTGAACAGTTTTCCACTGTTATTTAGTGTTTGCTGCTCAAATTGTAACGGCTGTGCTTGCAGGTGGAAAGCTCATGTTGTGTTGCCAAAAGAAGAAATGTTACCCAGGCAGCTGCTGTTAATATTTGCATTTGCAAGCACAAAACCAAGCTGCTTCCAGTGCTGTAACACTTGTCTAGAAGTAAAGGTGCCTGAGGAAAAAAGTTTGAGTGGAGGGGAGGGTACAAAAATATTCATGGAAAGTAACTATTCAATGATACTGTCAAAGGAGATATAATACTTGGAAATGTCAACTCTCTGCTTAGCAGATAGGAAACATTCGCTAGAGTCCCGTGTGTTAGAGGAGTTTCCTACTGGCCTCTGTTTGCTCTGTTCTACATTTAAGAAGCGATAACCTGAAATCCATGAGGGCTTTGTGGGTGAGAAACCTCTCTAGGTTGGTTGCTTTAGGGTTTTTGTTGGTAGGAGCCCTTGTAAAGCTGAGCTCAGGTGGGATGCCTTTGCTGACTGTTTTTTTGAACGTGGCAGAAGGTGGCCTTCAGTGAAAGGTTTGGTTCCCTCTTTGACTCGTAAGTCCTGACCGTCCCCTTGAGGGATGATGCAGAGCCCAATTTTGCATTCTGGCTTTCCCCAGAGAGGAAAGCCTGTTTCATATTTACCTTTAAAATCGATCCCTCTTGCTTAAGGGGAGATTTTTGAATGGCTGAATACTGTAGCTTGCATATACTACTGGTTTCTAAGCCCATTACAGATAAGGCTTTGCAAAACAAGCTTGTGTTTGGGGCAGATAAATGTTGTTTGGGGCACAGCACTGTTGAACTGAGATGTACCAGAGGGAACTAGAGGAGAAGGTAACATGTCCTGCAGGACTTCAAGGGGTCCTRCCTAGAAACCAGATGTGTGATTTGCAGGCAGCTTGGACTGGCTTCTCAGAGTTCTGTTGCTACTTGTTTTTCTCAACAAAATGATAATTCTTCTGACTAACAATGACTCTTCTTACATGTCAAACTCCTTTAAGTATATTGCTGTTATTAAAACATCTGCAAAATAAGGAATGCTGATCTATAGATTTCAATGCTGTCTTAGTTTGTCTGTAGAAAAGCATTGTTTCTTTCTCCCTATAGTCCAAGGAGTCCAGAGGCCAGAAGAAGGCTGTGCCCGAGTGATGGCCAATCCCAGACCTGCAGAAGGTTATCCAACTCTYCATCCCATAGCAGTGGGAACATGGTGAGTGGGGACAGAGCCTATGGGAATGTAGCAGACAGAGAGGGGACGTTTTGGCCATTTGCTCTTACCTGTGTTTCAACCTTTTTGAAAGCTGTGGTTCTGAGATACCATCTCTTCACTCTGAAGCTGTGGGAAAGCGGGTGGATGAGTGTGTAAATATAAACTGGCATAGGATGTGGTGCCAGTAGATGGCACTCAAGAATATGCAGCATCATTTCTGGGCTTTGGGGGACCAGCAGGGCTCGATGCGGTACAGGTAAGTGGTTTTCTCTGGCAGTTCTTTGTATTTATCCCTGTAAGAAGAGCTGTGCTGTGCATTAATCTGACGGTATCCAAAGGCATATCTGAATGCCCTGGAGGAGATGTGGTGTTTGAGGTGTCTATGGGCTGTGATTCGAACCGCTGGTGGGACCTGGCCACCTTGCATGTCTTGTGCCATTGTGCTCGTGCCCCAGCTCGTGCAGCCAGCGCCTGCTGTGCTGACCTGCTGGGAGCCTGAGAAAGTACAGATAGGTAGCGATACCAAAGCAGCTTTTYCAGTAATGGAAAAAATAAAATTCCTTTTACAAAAGGATTTGTGGCGATCACAGGACTGACTTTAAATGGAGACCCAGAGAGGTTATGGAGTCTCCTCCTTTGGAGATATTCGAAAGCTGTCTTGATACAGTCCTGGGCAATGTGCTGTAGGTGACCRTGCTTGAGCAGGGGGTTGGACTAGATGATCTCCAGAGGTCGCTGCCAATCTCAAGCATTCTGTGATTTTGAGACCTGGGTAAGCACTAACTCATCTCTTTTTGGTATTCTCATAAATCTTGATGTGGACATGACTTACCTCTTCCAGTTCCCCTAGGCAATTCCCCTAGTTTGTGCAAAGTATCTTGAGTCAGTCTGTAGTGTCTTAGGGCTTGCTCATCTTCACCAGATTGTTCGCGGTGTCTCTCCACAGACTCTACCACTGGCAAAACAGTTATGTCAACATAGGTGAGGCCAAGAAGACCTCCTTGTCCTGGCTCATGTGTTGAATGCTCCTTATCTCTTACGCCAGTTCCTGTACTGGCTCCATAGCAAATGATCTATTATAAACAAAAGCGTAGAGGCACATCCAGTATCCTTTAGAAATAAGGCAAGACGCTTCCCAAGCTATCTTCAAAGCTCACAAAATTTGCACCAAGTGTTTATCACTGGGACTGGTAACATTATAATTGTTACTTAATTTGATGAATTCCATTTTATTTTTTAATATAATTTATTTGACAAATTTCTTTCATTGCTGCTCTTACACTGTCACAATAGCTAAAGGAAGAGACTTTCAGGGCAAAATTGTGCTGAGTTGCATAGATTTAGTGATTAGTGTCATGTTCCTTTTCATACTCATTAACTTGAAAATGTTCTTGCAATTTTCTTCTAGACTAGCTTTTAAAGTACAAAAGTAACTTCTATTCATTTCAAGCAGCCTAGGAGGAACTGCCTTTTTCAAGGCACTAAATTAGGATGCAGACTGAGAATCAGTAAATAGTATTCAAATCAATAAATTTATTTAAATCCTTGATTTAAATAGTATTTATCTGTTTTACTTCCATCTTTTGAAGAATTGGGCTAAATCAATGAATTAAAAAGCAACTCTCTACACTGCCTAACTGTTGTAGTTGGTAAATAAGTAATATGATCCTA
This sequence comes from Rhea americana, assembly GCF_003343005.1. NCBI lineage: Eukaryota > Metazoa > Chordata > Aves > Rheiformes > Rheidae > Rhea > Rhea americana. The sequence goes on from NW_028186501.1 coordinate 1,341,599, forward strand.
ATTCTAATCTTATTTGCTTACTTATACACTGGCATAGTTCCATTGACTGTAAGGAAACCACTTTCTATTTTACAGTATTTTGCACAGCTTTCTGCACTCTGTACCACTTATGTGGATTTGCTTGCACCCCGTCATGCTGACACAGGCCTGTTTTGGGACAGAGGTGTGTAGATCAGACTGAAATGATATTGCATAGCCACATCTATGCGGCCCGGCGCTGAACCAAGTGCTGATGCGGGGTGGATGGCTGCAGACTGTGCTGGCACCGTGCTCCTCTGTGCGCCCAGCAAGTCCCCGCGCTACCCTCCAGCCTCCTGCTGCGTTCCCAASCTGCTTTCCAACCAAGACACCTTCCCTCATGTGTTCCCATGCAAGCTCTGCTGAGYTTTCCAGCTGATGTCAAGTAATGTTTGGTTTTTGTTTAGCTTGTTATTATTATTATTTTATTATTTGTAGGCTATGCTCTTTATCCACACACCTTATCCATTGGTGTGCTTGATACCAAACACATCTGTTCATCCTCTAAAATTAGTTGCAGCACAGGCAAATTTGTTGTTGGCATCATCTCCAATCTGCTGGAATTAAGGCTCTTTATTGGGGAATATCAGTGGAAAAACTGTTCTCCTTGGAGAGCTGCAGATGGGATTCCCTCAGGATGCTGTTAGAATCAGTGTTAAGGGGTTCTTGCAGTTGTTATTGGATATTATTATTGATAATGCAGAGTTGTGCCTAGGCTTGTGGCCTCAGCAGAAAACCCAGAGCAGAGGCCCAGCTTGCCCCGGAAATACAAAGACCTCCAGCTTGTGAGTTCATTTATTTTCAAATGTGTTATCAGCTCTTGTAATAAATATTCAKCTGTTTTTGTGGCCCAGTAAACAGGCCTCAGATCCACGCGGTTTAGCCTACGGCACCCTATTCCCTTTCCAGCTAAGACTCCAAACTTCCCACACAAGAGAGAAATAAAAAAATAAATAATAATAATAATAAAAAAAGCAATTGAAAAAAGCGATATGCCTAAAAGTGGTACCATCAAAAGCTGGCTGCAAGGAGACCTCTGGACCAGTTGGTGAAAATGGGCTGTAGAGGGGTGGGACTCATACAGTGCTTCTATTGCCAATCCAGTAAGGAGTGGGTATTTCTATCTTGCTCTTAGCCATAAATAGTTTTTCTAAGGCAAAGTGGAAAAGCACAGGTGCAAAAGCATGCCAGGCTTTTTCTCCAGGATGAAGGTTTGAGCCTGCTTAGTTCACATCCCCTGAGTATGGAAAATGACTTCTAAATTCTCTTGCTCCTCTTTCCCAGGCCCCTTTTTGGGGCCAGGTTGTAAGCTCATTTGTCCAAACAGTAACCTAATGAATAAGCCAGTGACTATTCCAGGATGTGAAATCTATACCTTTTGTCTGCTGTTCTTACTCAGAGCAGGAATTTGCCCCACTGGACTCTCTTGCATCTTAGATGGGCACTGGCAGCAGTCATGCTGTTCCTTTGGCTTTGCAGGAGTAGGGAGGATATTGTTTGTTTTGGGTTGTGGGTTTTTTCAGGTAAGCATTTACAACCCCTTTTTTAAATAAAGGCTTCCTGCACAAATAACTTTTGCATGCTAACTTCTTTTAATATAATCAAACTCTCTATTCATGAAAACAGCTCTGAAGAAAACATCCCATTCAGTAAGGGCAATTTAGGCTAGACATCAGGAAAACCTAACTAATGATTAAAATAGTGAGGCACTGGTATAAGTTGCCAGGACAGCCTAAGGAAACTCCATTATGGGAAATCTTTAAGAATAAGTTTGGCAAGTGTTTTCAGGAATGATTGAGATATAATTGGTCCTGACTTGGAGCAAGAGAATGGACTGGATGATTTCTTCTTGTTCTGTATGATTTCCAAGAGTTAAAAAATAAAAAGTTACAATTAAATGATTCAATGTTACCAAATGTTCCCTCCCCACTTTCTAAGGGATTTTTTCACTAAATTTCAACTGAACGTGCAAATAGTTGAGCACACTTTGTGATTTATGTCACATGTCAAGGTCTAAACCTCTTGAGGATGTAACTCCACATCCTTAAATACTTAAATATTTTTCCTTCTCTCTTATTGCTTAATAAGTTTGGTGTATTGCTAACAGCCACTTTGAATTGCTGTTTCTCCACTGATGCTGAAATCTAGGCAATTATAGTGAAAAGAGCACAGTTGCAGCCACCTTGCATGGTAAGGCTGACCAAGGCTCAATTTCCACAAATAACAATTAGAACAAAGTTTTAAGCAAATATTATTCAACCGAATTTAAAAGGAAGAGCAGAGTATTCAGAAAATGACTCATTGTGAGGGCGAAAAGCATGCACTATCTTGAAATGTTGTCTTGAGGGCTGTTTTATTAAATACATGCGGGAACTGACTAACAACAAAACTGATGCAGAATGCTGATGGTATTTTTGACCTTTAAAACCTTTATGAAAGTTGCAATTTGCTCATTTTTTAGGAAAGCGATAATATTAGTTGTTCTTTACATTTGCTTCTTCAAACAGGCAGATATGTTTGCAATTTTTAATGATCAGAATCAGCATTTTAGCTTTGTATATTAAAGCTAGATTACTTAAAATGGCCTGTTGTATCCAAAAGAAGACACTATACGGTATACTGATTGCTTCCTGTTTCTGTCATTGCAGTGATGGACAGAAGAGAAAGAAATCTTAAAATAGCTGCGTGTCATACCTAAAATTCATATGCAAAGGCATTTTTTATGTTTTGTTTCCCTCTCCTCAGCTATAGCAGTCAGTTCAGATGTGAATGTTCAGAATAATCACATATCCCAAATCAGAAAAAAAAAATGTGCATCATCTTAAATATATTTAACATTTCTTTTGTACATTTTACTTAGGTTGAGTGCCTGCAAGTTTAAACATTACTGTTCAGAATAAAAATATTTACGCTGACAGCAGGAATGAATGTCCATAAAGGGCTGTCACAAGTTTTGTCAATGACCTGCCGTTACCCGAATGCTGTCTGTTGCAGGAACAGTACTCCGAGTTGTCCAAGGTGCCAAGCAGCTCTTCTGGAGGGCTGCCCATTTGGCACTTGATTGCTCATTAGCAGCTTCTCTTTGTGAAGATAAAGCTGGTAGTCATGGATGCACTCCAGGTCTGAGGAACTGAAACCATACCTGGGGAGAAGCCAAAGTCTGGAGTCAGATGAGGTGGGGTAGGTGCATGTGCAGAAGCCGGAAACTTTGTACATGATTTGTTTGAAGGAGACTGTAATGCTGTGGAGAAGGCCTTTGCTCTTGGGTGAATATTGGCTGGAAGGTGGTATTTCAGTGGCACAAAGTAGTCTTGCTCAGTGAAAGCTTTGGAAGCCTAACGCAATACCCAATGAAAACTGCAATACTAATAACAGATATACTCTAGTTAATATTTCCTGATAGAGATGGGCCAAAGCTTGAGTTACTTTCCAAATCCCTCTGACTTTGCAGGTTGGAATTAAAATAGAATATTCATGCAAACCACAAAACTGATTTTGGCTTTAGAATGTGAAAAACTTGCCTGATGAGTTTTTGCCAAATAAAACCACCCTGGGTTTTATTTCATTGCAGTTTTTCCAAGTGAGGATACTTTTCAGAAAATGAAATCCATTGACCTAGGCCTGGCCAAGAAATGAGTGAGGAGTGTACAAAGGTTGTAACCATATAACTTTAAAAACCTCTAAATCCACGGCTGTGTGGCTTTACTGAAACCATTGTAGCTCTTTCTTTGACGCTTGTGAATTTTCAGCCAAGATCACATGAGAGTAGCAAAGCTCCTTTCCCATCTAAGAGCTATCTCAGAATTTCAAAAGTCTGTGAAACACAAATTTGTAGATTGAGCAGTTAACAACACTGTGTGCAAGGCAGCTTTCTGGCTTTGAAACAGCTATGCCCAGTAATTGCCCCCCTCATTTTGGCAGGGGGAGCAGAAGGACCCAGTACCAAATACCCTTGGTTCTTACAGATCAGACTTCAGAAATGCTAAGTCTTCATCAAGTCCTATGGTTCTCCAAATTCAGACCCCTGCTTTCTCTGTTCACTTCACAACATAGGTTAACTATAGGGAGTTTATGTAGAGAAGAACTTGAATTCCTGATGAGAAAGTAGTTCTCCATTTCTAATCTCAGATCTTTATGCAGAATTCGTGTGAATTGACTAGAGCTCACGTATGTGCATATATGTCTTTCATAGACACTAGAAAGAAGTATCTATGTATGTTTTTTTTAAAAGACATCAGAGAGAAAGGACTGTGTGCTTCTGAATGTCTGTTTGCCTTCAAACTGGAAATAAAGAAAAAGAGGACCTGAATTTTGTCACTAAGGTAGCATTCTATTGCTTTCTGTAGCTTCCGAGATTTTCCTATGTAAGACTTAGCAGCCACACATTAAATGTTTTTCAGGATCCAGTTTCATCTATGCTTTATCTTTCCAGCAGCAACAGACTTAAACACATTTTTAAAAAAAAAAAAAAACTTATCTGCTGTTACTTTTTCATAGACTCACCCCAGCATATGTCTCCCTTTCCCTCTGTATTGAGGTAAAAGGCTAATGAGGAAAAGAACAAGACGATTTACAATATTCTGTTGTCATAAACATCTTAAGTGTTGAAGAAAGAAATGAAACCTTATTATTACRGAAAAACTTAGGTTGGAYGGGACCTCTGGAGATCCATGGTCCAGCCTCCTGATCCAATAAGATCAGGTTGCCTAGGAACATGTCCAAAATAAGTCCTTACCTATAGTTTCTGTGAGTCACTGACAGCTCTTTGATATAGCCATGATTTTATTTTGCAGATTAAAGATACACCTCAGCAATAAAGTTTTTAATCAAAAATAGCTACTATTCCCTCTAACTGTACCTCTATTTTGTTAACAAATACATTTTCTATGTGCCAGAGATTTCTCTAGCATCCAGTTTCTGCCATGCTTAGCAAATGTGCACCTTTCTGTCCCTGAACCCCTCCTTAAGGCTTAGCAAGATGAGTTTCCCTTCTCCTCCCTGCATGGAGATGAAGTGACCTGCTTTCTGTCCCAAACTGGACCAAGAGGAAGTCTGAAAAGTGCTGAGCTATTCCTTCCTCACCTACTAGGAACTGAACTCCACAGCTCTGCAGCATCCCACTGGAACCACTCGTATACGGCTTAACTTGGCTGAAAGCTTCATGAGCCTGAGTGAATTTGGGGTTTGTGATCATATCCAAAATTGGATGTGTTTTGCCAGGGTTTTGCTATGAAAATTGCTCACAGCTCCATTGACTGGCTGTGTTGCCTCTGCAGTGTCAATTCTATCCCTGGCTGACACCTTTGATTTTGGAAGTTGTCTTCATTTTCCAGAGCAAAATATGTACATTAGCTATTTTTGGGTAGTGTATATTTAATCTCCTGCAAGAAATGGAGCAATTCACTTGTTCCTTATTTCCAGAGCCATTACATTTCTTTTGGTGACAGCTCCAAGAAACAAATCTGTAACTTGTTTGTCTTCATTTGGGTGATCAAAAGACATCTGACCAAAAATCCACTTCTGTACTACCAGGAGGAAAATAGCATGCAGTGCCTTCTAGGTGAGGTAGTTTCTTTTTTGTCTTGGATGAAATGGAGTGTTAAAAAATAATTTTTGAATGGTTCTAATACCTGTTTGGAAATCAAATTAAATTTTACTTACTGCATGTTCTTCATTTTGTCTGGTCATTGTTTTATGTTTAGTTGCTGATAAACTGTGGACTTTGCACCATGTAAAGTGTATTTAGACTCTTAGCTCCGGTGAAAAATGAGTTGTGTGTGCCAGTATTGAAATGTGCAGGGAGAAATCTGGGACAGTCACATGGGCTGCCAACGGAAATAACTGATGGAAGATTTTACTGTGTTTAATTGAAAACACATAAAGTAGAGGCATATATTGTGAGTTCCTTCTGATGGAAAAGTGACAGAAAGTACGTAGTGACTTCAGAGGGGCTGAAGCACGCAGCCAGGGAGATTCGCGAGCCTGTCTGCAGGCTTACCCTGCCTACGTGTACTAGGGGAAGCTAGACCGYGTGCAAATTACGGAGATGATCTATACTGCTAATAGTTCGAGGGGCCTCTCTTTCCAATCAGAAAATATGAACCTTGCTAGAGCGTTCCAAGCTCCACAACGTGCAGTTCGGCAGCAATTGTAAAGTCCTGATGTTTTTGCAATTTGATTTTAAAAAAGAAAAAAGGGGGGGGGGTAAGAATTGCTGTCCTTTAACTGCAAGTTGGACTTTGAGAGTGTGTTGTTGATTTACTGCCGTGTGTGCAGACGAGGTGGTTTGCAGGAGGGAATGCTACCTTCAGTGGCACTACAAGGATATCCTCAACAACGATGGGGTGGCGTTCTCTTAAATACAAGGTCGTGTTTGTGGGYTGAGGCTAAGTACAGGGAGCTCCAGATGAGATTAGTATTACTTAGGTGAAAGCAGCAGCAGTCAAGATCTGGACTTGGGGCCAAGGTAAATAACAAGTTGAAACAAGGTAAAGAACATAGGGTCATGCCACTGGAGCAGTGCAAAAATACTGGCTCCGTTACACGCTCGGTACTGATGAAGTAGCTCTAATGAGGAGACTGATGGCTGAGGCACAGGCTAATGTTGTTTGGTCTCGTAGAAATTAAACCATTTGCTCGTAACAGTGCAGGATCACACATGTGGAAATAACGCTGCGGTGTTTTGTCAGCGTTTTTTGGTCGGTTTGCTGGGGGCTTGGGGGGGCTTTTTATCTGTTAATTGCTTTTCAATAAAAGTTATTTATAAAACTGGAAAGCAACGGGATTTTTGCAGAAGTTCTTGAATTCGTTTTTAAGGACCGTGGCGCCGAGCCGCCCCGAGCCCCCGCGGTGGCCGGGGGAGGCGGGCCGCCCCCTTTCCTCCCCCGGGGCAGGGGTTGCCTCCCGCTATCCGCTCCTGCGGGACGCCTTCGAGGAACCTTTCGCCGTCCAGTCTACCTTCCTAAACACCCAAAGGAACAGCGCTGTCCCTCGGTCCCGCGTGCGGGAGCYGGAGGACCTTCCCGAGCCGGCTGTCCTCGCCGCTCGCAGAGCTCCTCCTGGTTTCTCCGGCGSGGGCTCATTTCCTCCTCTGCTGTGCTCGGTGCTGGGGCTAGGGGTGTGCTCAGCGACAGCTACTCTGAGAGTTCTTACCACTAATAATTTCCCTTAGTGAAATCATTAATGTAGATTAGAAAAGCACACTGAGAAATATTTTATCTTCCCTTAAAAAGTGACATATTTTGTTCTAAACTCTTAGCCTGATGAGGAGTCACAGCAGAAAGCACTGGCATCATTTAGATAGTGAAATAGGGAATCATTGAATAACCTTTGAGTTTCTAAATCTGGCTACAATCGGCAAATGAGTGTGGGAAGCGCTGATAAAATAGATTTCTCCATCTCATATCTTTTTGTTCAAACTCAAAGGCTGTTTCAAGGGTTAGCGCCGTTCTCCAGACCCCGAAGGCAAAGGTGAAATTTGGGGGTGTATGTGAATGCTCTGCGGGTGCTTTCTGTAAGCTGGGCAACAAAATCCTGGATCTAGAGAAAAGTGGAAGTAACCAAATAACTTTTAAATTCTCACAAGGCAAGGGGGGTGGGTTCTTCTTTCCCCAGCTCCTTTTCTCTCCTGCATGCACGCACAGATGCATGCTTCTCCAGTTCTCTAATTTACTCTGAATCAATCTGCTGAATGGAAGTAGCAAAATGAAAGAAAACTGGTATTTACTGCCTGATATTTAACGAACCTTCTGTGTGACATGCATCTAAAGCTTGTGCAATAATGCTAGCACATCTGTTATTAGAAACAGTTACCAGTGGGAAATAGGGAACTGTATATTCTCTATGGTTACCCACAACATAAGAGCTGTAATATGAAACACTTTGGGCTAGTGGAACAATTCATTACCTCAGAATCACAGGAAATAGAAGTCAGGTTTTTAAAACCAACAAAAATATTCACACTAAACTCTGTTCACCTGTCTTTGCCCTTTATATTGCATCACTCCGTGCGCCTCTTGCTACTGTCTGTATAATCATTTGCATTTCTCACATTTCAGCTTTTCTTTCATGCTACTCCATTTTCCTAAGTTATTTTCCCTTCCTGCGTGAACAAGCCGTTGAAGTCAGCTCTCCGAGGCAGCTTCTCTGCCCTTTACTAACCATTCTGGATCTGATTCTCCCCTTGTGATTGAGGTCCTAGCGATGGGCTGTCAAATCTTGACACTTGAAGCTTGCAACAAACGCAATGACTTTCCCSGTATATAATTGACCCTCGTAATGCAGGAGCAAAGCTTTTGTTTTGCTCACATTAGCCAAGTCTGATACAGTATTATAGGAAATCCATATGATTATTCAGTTAGCAGCTCAGACTCTTGATGAAAACAGATGTGGTCTTGCGCTGAAAAAAATCGTAGCAAGCTACTACTTTATTGCAGCAATAAGCCTGTCACACCACTATGGTGGGAGGTGACTGATCTAGTTTGAAAGGTGCGACAGAAAATGATTCCACGTAATCTTCGTTAACAACTAAATATTTTATCTGGCAAATCTCTGAATTACAGATCCTTGTTATCATTTGTAAATCCTTGATACAATACAAACCTTATTAATTAGCATYTTTTCACATGTTGTGAGTTAAGAAGCTGAGTGCTTTGACTTAAAATTCGATTTCATAAGCTGCACTTCTGGAATCGTTCGCCTCCAACACACTGAAATATTTCGACCTTACAGTTAGGCCAGTAAGCGTTGTTAGTCSCTTAGATAATACATAAAACTAACTTATATATATGAACCCTTGTTTACAGCATTTAGATACCATTCTTTGGGATTTATGTAACATGAGAATGATGCAAGACAGAAAAATCATTCTTGCCAAGGAATGTACACTGCTTTAAAAAYACTCATAAAAGGCGTAAAATACCTAGAATTACAGATCTGACCTCTGTCACCTAGGATGTAAAAGGAGAGCAAATTCTGGCTAATTTTAGTTACRTGACTTTTAGTGTTGCTTAACTACAGCTCTAGCAAAGTGGCGATATTCAGGTTGGAATACATTTCTGCCTCGGAGTAAAAAAATTGATAATATGCACTTGTAATTGCTGCTTTATTGAAAAGCCTTTGAAAGTTTGCATGGACACCCACTCTTCAAGTAAAGGATTTTGGCTAAGTAATACACATTAAGTAAGTAGGAAAAACATCCGTGTCTTAAAAACTGATAGTGCTATGCAGAAAGCAAGAAATCTAAGATTTCTGTTTGGCTTTGCTTCAACTGTCAGAGACTGCTATTTCTATTTRCTTGGAGGATTTGTTCTCATCTGCTATAAATTCATTTTTAATTATACTTCCCAGAATTAAAAGTGAGACATTAATGTACATATATGTATAGGAAAGCTAGGATCATGATCTGTCCTGTAAATATAAAAATTCTAAAAGACAGGCTTATTTCCAGTAATTCTTTAGCAATAATTGCCTGAATTGTTCTAACCTAGCCTCTGTACGGTAGTTTAAGATGACAATGACGTAACTGCTCATTCCCATCCATTGGCCGTGCACAAAAGGTATTTGCCAAAGGAAGCAAAACAAAGTAGTTCCTGCAGCTTCAATCTTTGATGTTCTGTCCTTAGGGAGCTTCTGGAATTAACACAGAAAAGTCAAATAAATAACATAAACATTTTCCAGTCTTGAGTTTCACTTGATTAAAAAGGAACAGATACTAATTAGTGATATTAATTACGCATAACAATCTCAAATGAGTCCAATATAAACCACTAAATCTAAAGCGTTTTATTACTAGAGTACGAAGCTGTTTATTTTTCTTATAAGGTAAATAAGGAATTTGCATCTGCTTTTGCTCAGAATTAAAACTGTTTGTAAGTCCACAAAGATGTTGCTGCTTACACTGAGGTGTTGCTTTTCCAAGATCTTGCAATGACACTTTTGAGCAATGCTTTGAGTATGGTGAGCTCGCTCTCAGCTATTTTGCCTCGTAGTCCAGCGCTTCCACAGCGGAGCCCTTGTAAAAGTGCCTTCCTGAAGAGATGCGTGTATAACTGCTGATCTTCAGCTATTCCAATTTTCTTTTGATAGTAAAAGTAAACCAGATGACAGCTCTCTGTATGTTTAAACATAAATGGCTATTCTTATGCTGAGACATATTCTGCAGCAGCTGGAAAAATGTCGTTTATTCCTTTAGGAGCCAAAGGTTTGATTAAGCAGCTTGATGCTGTTTCTTTCACTTGTACAATGCAATGTGCTCTAGTAGCAAGTGCGTTGGAAATGATATGCAGGTGTATAACTTGATTTTGCTCCAAAAAGCCCATAAAAATTGCAAAGCTAAGGAAATGTGGCTGGCGTTGTTGTGTACTCCTGGCACCAAGTGCCTACAGAGGTGGTGCTGCATGCAGACATACTGCCACGTACCGTTTGGCGTGCGATCGCTCGGAGGAGTTCAGATCTCTGATTTAAGACAATACGGCTAATTTCATCCTACGCTCGTGGCTTACTTGGGTTTTCTTTTCTTTAATTCCTAACTCCTGTAAATGCAGCTGTGCGTGGATTGACCTGTTTCTTCCCATGCTGCCTTCAGCCGCGGTTTTGCCGGGGGCAGCCCTGGTGTTTCGCGGCCCTGGTGTGGCCGGAGGYGCCGGCGGGCGCAGCGTCCCCGGCTCCCGCGCTGCGCTGGCGCTGGAACACCCAGGACCGTGCTTCGTGCGGGAGGACGCTCAGGCTCGGAAAGGTTTTCTGTTGTACAGCTCAGGTGGGGACGAACCTCCATCCCCAGGGTAACAACTGTCCCTGAGTTCGAATCTGTTACAGCTCTGTTAAGTTTGAGATTAGTAATCTTCCCACACTTGCAGGCATGTTCAAAAGCCAAGCGATCCCTCTCTGTATTCTAGAAAGCACAAGATTGACTTTAAAACTACAGTAATTCTTCATAAGGCCACCTAGGTTTTAGACTTTTGGATCCTCATTTTCAAGCTCAATTTTTCTCTGCAACTATCAGGGCTGAAAACATATTCTGCAGGAATTCATTTTAAAAAATCCTCACAGACTTAAAGAGAACTTTTTAAGGAGCAAAATCCGTATCTTAAGATTCTGCTAAAATCACATGCTAGTAAAGCTAGTTATGTAGTTTACACACTGTTATACATTTGCAAGCAAGGACTCTTTCTGACTCTTCAGCCAGTCTCTCCACAGCTGGCCTTGCGAGGAGCAGACGTTCAGCCCTATCCCCTTTGGATGCCTCTCCACAGCCCCATCATTTACTTGTCCTGGATACAGGTCTGCAAGCGCTCAGGGACCATAACTGCAGTTGTTGCTGAGGAGTGGAAACTTTGACCTGCTTCTCCCTCCTGATAGTGCAACGAACCCATGGATTTTGCTTACAAGAAAAACATCTCTTTTCTCTAAGGTACTGCTGGATGCAGGAGCATAACTATTGAAGCAGAAGACTGGTTTTGCCTTATTAACTGTAACAATTTTTTTTCCTAAATATAAGAAATACTTATGAGAGTAGGTAAAAACTTAAATAGAAAGACTGGCGAATCTAATTTCAAARTTGTTGGTTTTTTAGAGCTTGTGTCCTGTGAGTACTGAACTATCACCTCTTCCCCAGCATTTTGGAGGAGTTTTATAGATCATGTGCACCCCCATGTCAGCGTGATGCTCTCCGAGATATATGTCTATAACGCTTCCCAAACCTAGCGACTGGTAACTGCTGAAGTTGGGAGAAGCAGTAGCCTCACAACCTCTGCCTTTGTATGGGTTAGATCAGGGACCGCACTGARTTTAACAGTGAAGAAGACAGTGAAAGCACAGGTGTTCACAGGAGGAAAATAATTTTCCTTTGAGAACTCCATCAATGAATACCAAATAYCTAAGTTTTCTGTAAAGTCCTCAAGAGTGCTAGTTAATGGGCACATGATTTAATATCACAGTTTCCAAAGTTCTCCATGGAAAGTGTGCAAGCTGCAGGACAGCTAACTCTGCAGGATTAAGTGGTATCTTATGACCACCCAAGGAAACACAGAAAACATTTAGTCCAGGTCTACATTACAGACTTTTTCCAGTATGACTGTGCTGGGCATAGGGATGGCGGCCTGTGATCTCTCACCAGCTGTGCTAGCAGAAGCATGCTATTTTTTGAAAGTATGTAAGAAGAAATGTATGCTTATTTTCTTTGGACTCCTGTAAGTGTCTTTGACAATCATTGCTATAATGTTGTTTGTATAAGCAGAGGTACCCGTATACGAAGTACAGAAATATTGCTACATTATAAACATGAGAGCCATGTTAAGCCTGAGATCCTCTTGAGTATCTATGGGATGTTGCCATTCTGCTGACATATGGTAATGTTTTCTCCCAATAATCTCCTGCAGAAGAAGTTCTGGGCCAAGAAGTCATACATTTAAATTCCATAAAATATATAGCAGAGTTTATAAAGTTATTAGAACAAAAATGTTTTGGGGGATCTCATTTCATTGTACAATATGCGGCTTCAGCAAAAGATAGCTGTAAACAGATATTCTAGCTGAATACAAAACCCTTTTTAATGTTTATTCTGACAATCCTAATGGTGGATTTCAGCCAAAATGTTTGTCTAGCTTCATGCCTTAAGGTTTCTACTTCAGATTCACAGCTGAATGTTTTCCTGTGTGATGGATGACTATTTAAAACTGCTGCTCTCTCCAGTATTCAAAATGCCAAAGTCAGTTTTTGTTGCAAGCTATAATTTAAATTTAGAGCCAGATTCTGCATGTACTTCATGTCAGTGTTTATATATGAGAATCAAATCTTCAAGGCTGTCCTAAGCAAGAGTAAGAGAAGAACAGAATCAGGTCCTTCAGTTTTCAGTTAAAGAGTAATAAACGATATTATTGTGCATGTAGTAAATAATTATATTTGCTAAAATAATCAAACTAAGGCACTATCACAATCTTTATGGCAATTAMAAATCCTCTATATTAAAACTGCTGCCTGTTTTTGCTGTCTACAGATCTAACATGGGGCTTGAGCCTCCAGAGAAGTCAAATGGCAAAAGCTTCATCTGACTCTTGAGTACGTATTAATGTCTCCAAAGGCCAAGGGGTGTTTCAGGAGAAAGATACAAGCAAATTGCTAAAACTGGCTGGGCAATGAAGAGTTAATCAATGCAGTTAGCTGGATTTTGTCAAATGATGAGACACAGAGTTTTGGTATCAACTACGTTTGGCTATCTTATATTGCACATTAGCAGGAGTAGTAAAAATAGTCTTTGGCAGCAAGAGCTGCACCAGAATTCTGAATAGGTAAAATTCTGAGTCTCGGGTCTGGCCAGACTGCTATCACATTAAATATTTACAACCCTTTGCCGCTAGCGAAGACCAGACTACCTACTGCGGTGTGGGCAACGGCAGCTATTGTCCGTCTTCTGATGCCAACGTTAAATTACTTCATTCTCCATGTGCACAAAGCAGGATGATACAAAATGATGTGGGAAGTGTAAAAAGAAGTAGATTTTAAAAGTAAATTGAAACAGAATACCCTTTCAAAGGCCTCAGGAAATGCTGCTGAACAACAGGAGCAGTTAGTACAACAGCATAGCAGAGGCACGGTTATTGGGACTGTTGTGTCCATCAGATGTGTGCTCTGGGTATAACCCTCTACTCCTCCCATTTCTGTGAAATGTAAAACACAGCTCAAGGTGGTTGATGAGAAATACATAATGCAATAAGGGGCACCTGAATTGCTCAAACTMGTGGCTGTGAATTTATACTAAGCTTAAATTTCACAGAGATTCTTTTACTTATTTAGATTTAATCTAAGTCTAAATAGAAAAGGCAATCCAGTTATGAGATTAATACAAACTTTGATGTATTTCCACTGAATAATTGATTAATGGTACATGCTGTTGTTACTGTTGTTATTTTTGTTGTTATTATTATTAATTATTATTATTATTATTATTATTATTTGGCTACCTGCTTAGCTAGCCATCAAAAATAGTATGATTCCTTTGTTGGGTTTCTTTTCAGGATCTTTCCAAATACTGTTTTCAGAACTCAGTCTTCTCGGTTCTGTGAGACTTGGTCACTTTGCAAGCCCCTAACTCTCCACGGCTAGGTGACGATCGGCAGTACACTGGTGATAGGAAATACGTTGCATCAGAAATGCAGCTTYGCTGCAGGTTCTGCAGTCCCACCACGCACAGCACGTGCGCTGTGTTGGGTCTTTGTCTCCATCCCATTGCAGGCAGGCAAATTTGGAGCATTAGGACTTGAAAAGCGCAAAGCTGAGTCATACAGGGGCAGGTGGCCCTCAGGCTGGGTCTTGCTGAGGTTGGTGGCACAGTACTGAGGACTTGGGAAAGGTGTTAAGAAAACACAACTGCARAGGTTTCTACTTTGACATTACTGAATACAATTTTATGTTAAGCAAACTTTTGCGTGCATTTTATTCCAACCTCTGTAACCAAACCTAAACTAACTAAATCAGGCTTTACMCAAGAACATGTATTTGGGTTTGGTTCCTAATTTTAAGGTTTAGMTAAAACTGAAGAGATTTGTTTTTTATCATCAGTCTTCATTACTAGTTGGCATCTAACTCAAGAATGAAAGCCGACTGGCTGCTCTCCTTAGCTAATTTATCTAGGCAAAGCAGAAACATCTGATYATTATCATGTGGCCTTCCTGACATGCTGGTTAAAGACTCCGTGAACAGAATAGGGAGAGATGGTTTTAATAACCTGTACAAAAGRATTTTCTGGGAGTAAAGGTGCTTGTTTAGATAAAGAGTGCGGCCCAGCGCATAATCTCTCACTGAAATCCTCTGGTTGCCTTGCACGGCCGTCAGCGAAGCAACAGCTTGCAGCTGCGAGGCTGTCACTGGGCAGAGGCACCTCTGCTCTGCCGGAGATGTGGGCAGTCATTCAGCACCACCGGTGCTTCGACAGGGACCCTGCAGTAAAAAACAACATGTCATATAAACTCCCTGGCGATTCGCAGGTTCCCAGCCCATTGCCCTGAGCAGTCGCTGCTCATTTGTCTGCGCTCCCACCTCTGTCCTTCAGCTGAAGGCACCCAGCAGCCTCGGGGAGACTGGCTGCTGCTGCCTGCCTACATGCAGTACTAAACATATTTCATGGTTTCCAGGGACTGGAGCTAAAAATGTCTTAACTTATGGTTTTCTGTTTTTCATAAGTTTGAGGTTTTCAGAAACTGATGTTTTCAGACTGTTGTCATCTTCATTTATTTTCTGGTTTTGAAAGATCTGAACTTGTATATCCATCCTTAAGTCTGTGCCTGTCTGCTCAGCACTTCACTGAGCTGGGTTCAATATTGGTTATTCTGCATGGGAAAAGAAAGGATTTCTATGCTGGAGTGAATGTGAAGATGGCAAAACTCTCTTGAGATAAACAGAACTGCAGTTTTGTCTGGGTTACTCAAAGGAAAATGTGATAGAAGATTTTAAAATTTTCAAAAATGCTGTTGTGGGAAAGAAGAGAAAGGGCTCTGTTTCGGAAATTTCTCACACAAATGATCCAAATTATTTGATCAATAACCTGTTCCCAGAATGTTCTTCTTCCAGGGGAATTTGCAATAGCGCAGTCAGTGGTTGAGAGTGTAGGAAATTGGACACTTAAACAAACAGGTTTTTTAAGAGAAATGTGAAGAGATCTATTGATTTCAGCGTGGTGCTCGCACCTGAAAGATGAGGTGAATATTGCTTGAGACAGTAATGTGGAGAGGTGCGAACAGAAGCGCACATCTGTGCGAACATTTCAGTGGCTGTTCTCACCCCCTCTTCCCCAGCTCCAGCGACAAGGCTGCGGCGTCCGTGTTGTTTCCTGTCTATGAAATTATTCTGTGAAATTATTTTGGTTGTGATCAGAACCATGTTTTGAGCTCTACGTCTGCAGACAAAAGCAGCCTACTGTCAGCCTTAAATAAAACGTGTTTGGAATGGGGGAAGAGGAAAGGAACTTGAGTGCCTTATTTCCAAGAATCCCTAGCTGAAATTAGTCCAAGTCTAGGACTTTAAGTCTCTTCTGTATCCAGCTGAAGAACACAGTTTTTCAGAGCATTACAGGTAGACATGTACATTTTAGATTAATGAGAGAAGTTATSCTTCAAACAGAGGGAGCCTCAGCTTCGCTGTAGGAGAGCTGGTGTTCCCCATCAATACAATTCTTCAGCTCCAGGACTACCTTGATGGCAGGGCTAACTGCCTCGGCACGAGGATGGCAGTCGGGCCACGAACCTCCGTCTCCGCTGGCCTCGTGGGCTGAAGATGCTCTCTGCGGGCAGGAGGCGATGCTGCGGGGAGGCGAGGCCGGAATGCAAGCTCCTGCCCACCACGTTCCACGTGTGGCGTTGAAGGAGACGTTTGTCCAGTTGCCTCAGTTTCCCAGCTGTACCAGCAGTGCAGGGAGGATGGGGAGATATTAATATTCTCTGTGCTGGAACAAGGAACAGAGGAGTCATGCTCCCCACTATCATAATGTTCAAAAATTGAAGTACCTGCGGTACTTGTAATTCGAGGTCTGCAGACAGGCAGTTCTGGTATCCAGCTGAGGGGAGCAATGATGTGGGTACATTGACTACTAGTACAGTTTGCAGAAAAGAAAACCTATCAGTACATGACTCTCAAATTACCTTGCTTGCGTTGCTGAATCATCTAACTTATCATGCAGTTGTTTAGATGCTCACTCCTCCAGCTTATCATTTTCTTTTATTCCATTATATTTTTTCTGTTCTTTCCCCTAGTTCCCAATGATCTCATACAAAATTAACTGACATTGTGTTTCCTAGTCTTTAACAGCTATTAAAGCAGCTTTAGCAAATGATTGCTAAAAAAGTCTTTTAAGCCTCCCAAACATAATCATGTATTAAAAGAATAAAGGAAATAGCATGCTGTGTTAAAGTGACTTCACAGGCTTATTTCTTTCTACCAATTAATGGTTTTGAATGAAGCTGTAATTGAGCAATAACTAACACTGAAGATAGATTGTCTTATCTCGCTTGTTTAGATCTTGTGCATAACTTTTATAACAATACTGAAGAATACTAATAACACCATATTATGGTTTCTGCGACAATCTCAATTTGTTTATTAAAATAACTGCACTGATCCATAAGGCTCCTAGGAAGTCAGCACGGTTTAGGAGATAAAGGGTTCAAATCGGGACTACGAAGCGCTCGGAAGAGCCGGACGACGGAGCRGAGCCCCCGTCTCGCTGCTCCCTGTGCGCTCCGCTGACCTAGTGCCGGCACGAGGATGACGTGGTGCGCCGGAGCAGGCAACGTCTCCAGCCTCAAGCCAACACCGGGCAGTGGAGGAGGCCTTCCAGGCCCCCTCGCGCTCCGGCTGCGTCCCGCGGCTCTCCCCGGAATGAGGCGGGCCAGCTGGGCCGGGGCAGTGATGCCACGCAGCACCGGCCATGTTGGACCAGCACCTCGTGGTCCGCGTGGCACCTCCGACCCTCCGCGTCCCGACCGGCACCTCGTGGTCCGCGTGGTGCCTCCGTCCCTCCACGTCCTGACCGGCACCTCGTGGTCCGCGTGGCACCTCCATCCCTCCATGTCCTGACCGGCACCTCGTGGTCCACATGGCACCTCCAT